>NC_088413.1:7649522-7688081 GCF_034236695.1 Oncorhynchus nerka | reverse complement strand
CAACCCATTGGATTTACACAAAATCATCAAGGTAAGTTCATTTCATATATTTTTTAAACCTAAATCCTTTGTTGTTGCTGTTTCACCTCGAAATCACAATAGTTGGAAAGTTCAAACGTAAATCAAAATTACGACGTTGAAATGACGTCTGTGCCCAGTGGGATCTCTTGATTAAGAACATATTCTATTGTAATTCGTCCAAAATATATTTTAGGTTTAATCATCGTTCCCATTTAGGCCTGCACTCAAAAAAACAAAAATAATAATGGCCAGTGTTAATTTAAAGTCATTAACTTATCCGATCCAATGTAACCGGAAGTCATTGAGCTTGAACACAACACTATAACCTACCCCGCACTCACCGAACCAAGGTAATGAACGCGTCCCAAATGACACCCGAGGCACAGGAGTTGCTGGTTGTTGTATAAGTTATTCCTGAACAATTACAATAATTGTTTTCAGCTTCGGCTTTTGGTGTGTGTGCTGGTCTGTATGTATGTGTGTGTGTGTGTGTGTGTGTGTGTGTGTGTGTGTGTGTGTGTGTGTGTGTGTGTTGGTATGTGTGCTGGTGTGTGTGTTGGTGTGTGTGTGTGTGTTGGTGTGTGTGTTGGTATGTGTGTTGGTGTGTGTGTTGGTGTGTGTGTTGGTGTATGTGTTGGTATGTGTGGTGGTGTGTGTGTTAGTATGTGTGGTGGTGTGTGTGTTGGTGTGTGTGGTGGTGTGTGTTAGTGTGTGGTGGTGTGTGTTGTATGTGTGTGGTGTGTGTGTTGGTGTGTGTGTTGGTGTATGTGTTAGTATGTGTGCTGGTGTGTGTGTTAGTATGTGTGTGTGTGGTGTTAGTATGTGTGGTGTGTGTTGTTAGTATGTGCTGGTGTGTGTGTTGGTGTGTGTGCTGGTGTGTGTGCTGGTGTATGTGCTGGTATGTGTGCTGGTGTGTGTGTTGGTATGTGTGTTGGTGTGTGTGCTGGTGTGTGTGTTGGTGTATATGCTGGTATGTGTGCTGGTGTCTGTGTTAGTATGTGTGCTGGTGTGTGTGTTGGTATGTGTGCTGGTGTGTGTGTTGTGTGTTGTTGTGTGTGTGTTAGTATGTGTGTTGGTGTGTGTGTTGGTGTGTGTGTGGTGTGTGTGTTGGTGTGTGTGTTAGTATGTGTGTTGGTGTGTGTGTGTGTGTGTGTTGGTGTGTGTGTTGGTATGTGTGTGTGTGTGTGTTGGTGTGTGTGTGTATGTGTGTTGGTGTATGTTGGTGTGTGTTGGTGTGTGTGTTGGTGTGTGTGTTGTGTGTGTGTTGGTATGTGTGTGTGTGTGTTGGTGTGTGTGTATTGTGTGTGTTGGTGTGTGTGTGTGTGTGTGTTGGTGTGTGTATTGTGTGTGTTGGTGTGTGTGTGGTGTGTTGTTGTGTGTGTGTTGGTATGTGTGTGTGTGTGTTGGTGTGTGTGTGTGTGTGTTGGTGTGTGTTGGTATGTGTGTATTGTGTGTGTTGGTGTGTGTGTTGGTGTGTGTGTTGGTGTGTGTGTTGGTGTGTGTGTTAGTATGTGTGCTGAGTGTGTGTTGGTGTGTGTGTGTGTGTGTGTGTGTTGGTGTGTGTATTGAGTGTGTTGGTGTGTGTGTTGGTGTGTGTGTGGTGTGTGTGTGTGTGTGTGTGTTGGTGTGTGTATTGAGTGTGTTGGTGTGTGTGTTGGTATGTGTGTGTGTATGTAATGGCATGTGTGTTGTGTGTGTTGGTGTGTGTGTTGGTGTGTGTGTTGGTGTGTGCTGGTGTGTGTGTTGGTGTGTGTGTGTGTGTTGGTGTGTGTATTGTGTGTGTTGGTGTTGGTGTGTGTGTTGGTATGTGTGTATTGTGTGTGTTGGTGTGTGTGTGTGTGTGTGTGTGTGTGTGTGTGTGTGTGTTGGTGTGTGTGTGTGTATTGTGTGTGTGTTGGTGTGTGTGTTGGTATGTGTGTATTGTGTGTGTATTGTGTGTGTGTGTATGTAATGGTATGTGTGTATTGTGTGTGTGTTGGTGTGTGTGTGTGTGTGTGTGTGTTGGTGTGTGTGTGTGTGTGTTGGTGTGTGTGTTGGTGTGTGTGCTGGTATGTGTGTTGGTGTGTGTGTGTTGGTGTGTGTGTTGGTGTGTGTGTTGGTGTGTGATCTATTCAACACCTTGTTGTGTAGACCTGTCCACATGTTAACCAACTACAGCTGCTCTGATTCAGCCAGCAGCCCTGTATAGTAGACCAGAGCCCTAATGTTAACCTGTTCCCTGTATAGTAGACCAGAGCCCTAATGTTAACCTGTTCCCTGTATAGTAGACCAGGCCCTGTTCCCTGTATAGTAGACCAGAGCCCTAATGGAGCCCTGTTCCCTGTATAGTAGACCAGAGCCCTAATGTTAATCTGTTCCCTGTATAGTAGACCAGAGCCCTGTATAGTAGACCAGAGCCCTAATGGAGCCCTGTTCCCTGTATAGTAGACCAGAGCCCTAATGGAGCCCTGTTCCCTGTATAGTAGACCAGAGCCCTAATGTTAATCTGTTCCCTGTATAGTAGACCAGAGCCCTAATGTTAATCTGTTCCCTGTATAGTAGACCAGAGCCCTAATGGAGCCCTGTTCCCTGTCTAGTAGACCAGAGCCCTAATGTTAATCTGTTCCCTGTATAGTAGACCAGAGCCCTAATGGAGCCCTGTTCCCTGTATAGTAGACCAGAGCCCTAATGGAGCCCTGTTCCCTGTATAGTAGACCAGAGCCCTGTTCCCTGTATAGTAGACCAGAGCCCCTAATTTTAACCTGTTCCCTGTATAGTAGACCAGAGCCCTAATGTTAACCTGTTCCCTGTATAGTAGACCAGAGCCTAATGTTAACCTGTTCCTGTATAGTAGACCAGAGCCCTAATGGAGCCCTGTTCCCTGTATAGTAGACCAGAGTCCTAATGTTAACCTGTTCCCTGTATAGTAGACCAGAGTCCTAATGTTAATCTGTTCCCTGTATAGTAGACCAGAGCCCTAATGTTAAACTGTTCCCTGTATAGTAGACCAGAGCCCTAATATTAATTTGTTCCCTGTATAGTAGACCAGAGCCCTAATGTTAACCTGTTCCTGTATAGTAGACCAGAGCCCTGTTCCCTGTATAGTAGACCAGAGCCCTAATGGAGCCCTGTTCCCTGTATAGTAGACCAGAGTCCTGTTCCCTGTATAGTAGACCAGAGCCCTAATGTTAATCTGTTCCCTGTATAGTAGACCAGAGCCCTAATAGAGCCCTGTTCCCTGTATAGTAGACCAGAGTCCTGTTCCCTGTATAGTAGACCAGAGTTCTGTTCCCTGTATAGTAGACCAGAGCCCTAATGTTAATCTGTTCCCTGTATAGTAGACCAGAGACCTAATGGAGCCCTGTTCCCTGTATAGTAGACCAGAGCCGTAATGTTAACCTGTTCCCTGTCTAGTAGACCAGAGCCCTAATGTTAACCTGTTCCCTGTATAGTAGACCAGAGCCCTGTTCCCTGTATAGTAGACCAGAGCCCTAATGGAGCCCTGTTCCCTGTATAGTAGACCAGAGCCCTGTTCCCTGTATAGTAGACCAGAGCCCTAATGGCTCCCTGTTCCCTGTATAGTAGACCAGAGCCCTAATGTTAATCTGTTCCCTGTATAGTAGACCAGAGCCCTGTATAGTAGACCAGAGCCCTAATGGAGCCCTGTTCCCTGTATAGTAGACCAGAGCCCTAATGGAGCCCTGTTCCCTGTATAGTAGACCAGAGCCCTAATGGAGCCCTGTTCCCTGTATAGTAGACCAGAGCCCTAATGGAGCCCTGTTCCCTGTATAGTAGACCAGAGCCCTAATGTTAATCTGTTCCCTGTATAGTAGACCAGAGCCCTAATGTTAATCTGTTCCCTGTATAGTAGACCAGAGCCCTAATGGAGCCCTGTTCCCTGTCTAGTAGACCAGAGCCCTAATGTTAATCTGTTCCCTGTATAGTAGACCAGAGCCCTAATGGAGCCCTGCTCCCTGTATAGTAGACCAGAGCCCTAATGGAGCCCTGTTCCCTGTATAGTAGACCAGAGCCCTGTTCCCTGTATAGTAGACCAGAGCCCTAATTTTAACCTGTTCCCTGTATAGTAGACCAGAGCCCTAATGTTAAACTGTTCCCTGTATAGTAGACCAGAGCCCTAATGTTAACCTGTTCCCTGTATAGTAGACCAGAGCCCTAATGGAGCCCTGTTCCCTGTATAGTAGACCAGAGTCCTAATGTTAACCTGTTCCCTGTATAGTAGACCAGAGTCCTAATGTTAATCTGTTCCCTGTATAGTAGACCAGAGCCCTAATGTTAATCTGTTCCCTGTATAGTAGACCAGAGCCCTAATGTTAAACTGTTCCCTGTATAGTAGACCAGAGCCCTAATATTAATCTGTTCCCTGTATAGTAGACCAGAGCCCTAATGTTAACCTGTTCCCTGTATAGTAGACCAGAGCCCTGTTCCCTGTATAGTAGACCAGAGCCCTAATGGAGCCCTGTTCCCTGTATAGTAGACCCGAGTCCTGTTCCCTGTATAGTAGACCAGAGCCCTAATGTTAATCTGTTCCCTGTATAGTAGACCAGAGCCCGAATAGAGCCCTGTTCCCTGTATAGTAGACCAGAGTCCTGTTCCCTGTATAGTAGACCAGAGTTCTGTTCCCTGTATAGTAGACCAGAGCCCTAATGTTAATCTGTTCCCTGTATAGTAGACCAGAGACCTAATGGAGCCCTGTTCCCTGTATAGTAGACCAGAGCCGTAATGTTAACCTGTTCCCTGTCTAGTAGACCAGAGCCCTAATGTTAAACTGTTCCCTGTATAGTAGACCAGAGCCCTAATGTTAACCTGTTCCCTGTATAGTAGACCAGAGCCCTGTTCCCTGTATAGTAGACCAGAGCCCTAATGGAGCCCTGTTCCCTGTATAGTAGACCAGAGCCCTGTTCCCTCTATAGTAGACCAGAGCCCTAATGGAGCCCTGTTCCCTGTATAGTAGACCAGAGCCCTAATGTTAAACTGTTCCCTGTATAGTAGACCAGAGCCCTAATGTTAATCTGTTCCCTGTATAGTAGACCAGAGCCCTAATGTTAATCTGTTCCCTGTATAGTAGACCAGAGCCCTAATGGAGCCCTGTTCCCTGTATAGTAGACCAGAGTTCTGTTCCCTGTATAGTAGACCAGAGTTCTGTTCCCTGTATAGTAGACCAGAGCCCTAATGTTAATCTGTTCCCTGTATAGTAGACCAGAGACCTAATGGAGCCCTGTTCCCTGTATAGTAGACCAGAGCCGTAATGTTAACCTGTTCCCTGTCTAGTAGACCAGAGCCGTAATGTTAAACTGTTCCCTGTATAGTAGACCAGAGCCCTAATGTTAACCTGTTCCCTGTATAGTAGACCAGAGCCCTAATGTTAACCTGTTCCCTGTATAGTAGACCAGAGCCCTAATGGAGCCCTGTTCCCTGTATAGTAGACCAGAGACCTAATGGAGCCCTGTTCCCTGTATAGTAGACCAGAGCCGTAATGTTAATCTGTTCCCTGTCTAGTAGACCAGAGCCCTAATGTTAACCTGTTCCCTGTATAGTAGACCAGAGCCCTAATGGAGCCCTGTTCCCTGTATAGTAGACCAGAGACCTAATGGAGCCCTGTTCCCTGTATAGTAGACCAGAGCCGTAATGTTAATCTGTTCCCTGTCTAGTAGACCAGAGCCCTAATGTTAACCTGTTCCCTGTATAGTAGACCAGAGCCCTAATGTTAATCTGTTCCCTGTCTAGTAGACCAGAGCCCTAATGTTAACCTGTTCCCTGTCTAGTAGACCAGAGCCCTAATGGCTCCTGTTCCCTGTATAGTAGACCAGAGCCCTAATGTTAACCTGTTCCCTGTATAGTAGACCAGAGCCCTAATGTTCCCTGTATAGTAGACCAGAGCCCTAATGTTAACCTGTTCCCTGTCTAGTAGACCAGAGCCCTATTGGCTCCCTGTTCCCTGTGTAGTAGACCAGAGCCCTAATGGAGCCCTGTTCCCTGTATAGTAGACCAGAGGCCTAATGGAGCCCTGTTCCCTGTATAGTAGACCAGAGCCCTAATGGCTCCCTGTTCCCTGTCTAGTAGACCAGAGCCCTAATGGAGCCCTGTTCCCTGTCTAGTAGACCAGAGCCCTAATGGAGCCCTGTTCCCTGTATAGTAGACCAGAGCCCTAATGGAGCCCTGTTCCCTGTATAGTAGACCAGAGCCCTAATGGAGCCCTGTTCCCTGTATAGTAGACCAGAGCCCTAATGTTAATCTGTTCCCTGTATAGTAGACCAGAGCCCTAATGTTAACCTGTTCCCTGTTTAGTAGACCAGAGCCCTAATGGCTCCCTGTTCCCTGTCTAGTAGACCAGAGCCCTAATGACTCCCTGTTCCCTGTCTAGTAGACCAGAGCCCTAATGTTAATCTGTTCCCTGTCTAGTAGATCAGAGCCCTAATGGAGCCCTGTTCCCTGTCTAGTAGACCAGAGCCCTAATGGCTCCCTGTTCCCTGTCTAGTAGACCAGAGCCCTAATGGAGCCCTGTTCCCTGTATAGTAGACCAGAGCCCTGATGTTAACCTGTTCCCTGTATAGTAGACCAGAGCTCTAATGTTAACCTGTTCCCTGTATAGTAGACCAGAGCCCTAATGGAGCTCTGTTCCCTGTATAGTAGACCAGAGTCCTAATGTTAACCTGTTCCCTGTATAGTAGACCAGAGTCCTAATGTTAATCTGTTCCCTGTATAGTAGACCAGAGCCCTAATGTTAAACTGTTCCCTGTATAGTAGACCAGAGCCCTAATATTAATCTGTTCCCTGTATAGTAGACCAGAGCCCTAATGTTAACCTGTTCCCTGTATAGTAGACCAGAGCCCTGTTCCCTGTATAGTAGACCAGAGCCCTAATGGAGCCCTGTTCCCTGTATAGTAGACCAGAGTCCTGTTCCCTGTATAGTAGACCAGAGCCCTAATGTTAATCTGTTCCCTGTATAGTAGACCAGAGCCCTAATAGAGCCCTGTTCCCTGTATAGTAGACCAGAGTCCTGTTCCCTGTATAGTAGACCAGAGTTCTGTTCCCTGTATAGTAGACCAGAGCCCTAATGTTAATCTGTTCCCTGTATAGTAGACCAGAGACCTAATGGAGCCCTGTTCCCTGTATAGTAGACCAGAGCCGTAATGTTAACCTGTTCCCTGTCTAGTAGACCAGAGCCCTAATGTTAATCTGTTCCCTGTATAGTAGACCAGAGCCCTAATGTTAATCTGTTCCCTGTATAGTAGACCAGAGCCCTAATGTTAATCTGTTCCCTGTATAGTAGACCAGAGCCCTAATGTTAACCTGTTCCCTGTATAGTAGACCAGAGCCCTAATGTTAATCTGTTCCCTGTATAGTAGACCAGAGCCCTGTTCCCTGTATAGTAGACCAGAGCCCTAATGGCTCCCTGTTCCCTGTATAGTAGACCAGAGCCCTACTGTTAAACTGTTCCCTGTATAGTAGACCAGAGCCCTGTATAGTAGACCAGAGCCCTAATGGAGCCCTGTTCCCTGTATAGTAGACCAGAGCCCTAATGGAGCCCTGTTCCCTGTATAGTAGACCAGAGCCCTAATGTTAATCTGTTCCCTGTATAGTAGACCAGAGCCCTAATGTTAATCTGTTCCCTGTATAGTAGACCAGAGCCCTAATGGAGCCCTGTTCCCTGTCTAGTAGACCAGAGCCCTAATGTTAATCTGTTCCCTGTATAGTAGACCAGAGCCCTAATGGAGCCCTGTTCTTCCCTGTATAGTAGACCAGAGCCCTAATGGAGCCCTGTTCCCTGTATAGTAGACCAGAGCCCTGTTCCCTGTATAGTAGACCAGAGCCCTAATTTTAACCTGTTCCCTGTATAGTAGACCAGAGCCCTAATGTTAACCTGTTCCCTGTATAGTAGACCAGAGCCCTAATGTTAACCTGTTCCCTGTATAGTAGACCAGAGCCCTAATGGAGCCCTGTTCCCTGTATAGTAGACCAGAGTCCTAATGTTAACCTGTTCCCTGTATAGTAGACCAGAGTCCTAATGTTAATCTGTTCCCTGTATAGTAGACCAGAGCCCTAATGTTAAACTGTTCCCTGTATAGTAGACCAGAGCCCTAATATTAATCTGTTCCCTGTATAGTAGACCAGAGCCCTAATGTTAACCTGTTCCCTGTATAGTAGACCAGAGCCCTGTTCCCTGTATAGTAGACCAGAGCCCTAATGGAGCCCTGTTCCCTGTATAGTAGACCAGAGTCCTGTTCCCTGTATAGTAGACCAGAGCCCTAATGTTAATCTGTTCCCTGTATAGTAGACCAGAGCCCTAATAGAGCCCTGTTCCCTGTATAGTAGACCAGAGTCCTGTTCCCTGTATAGTCGACCAGAGTTCTGTTCCCTGTATAGTAGACCAGAGCCCTAATGTTAATCTGTTCCCTGTATAGTAGACCAGAGACCTAATGGAGCCCTGTTCCCTGTATAGTAGACCAGAGTCCTGTTCCCTGTATAGTCGACCAGAGTTCTGTTCCCTGTATAGTAGACCAGAGCCCTAATGTTAACCTGTTCCCTGTATAGTAGACCAGAGCCCTAATGTTAACCTGTTCCCTGTATAGTAGAACAGAGCCCTAATTGAGCCCTGTTCCCTGTATAGTAGACCAGAGACCTAATGGAGCCCTGTTCCCTGTATAGTAGACCAGAGCCGTAATGTTAAACTGTTCCCTGTCTAGTAGACCAGAGCCCTAATGTTAACCTGTTCCCTGTATAGTAGACCAGAGCCCTAATGTTAATCTGTTCCCTGTATAGTAGACCAGAGCCCTAATGGAGCCCTGTTCCCTGTATAGTAGACCAGAGCCCTAATGTTAATCTGTTCCCTGTATAGTAGACCAGAGCCCTAATGTTAATCTGTTCCCTGTATAGTAGACCAGAGCCCTGTTCCCTGTATAGTAGACCAGAGCCCTAATGGCTCCCTGTTCCCTGTATAGTAGACCAGAGCCCTACTGTTAATCTGTTCCCTGTATAGTAGACCAGAGCCCTGTATAGTAGACCAGAGCCCTAATGGAGCCCTGTTCCCTGTATAGTAGACCAGAGCCCTAATGGAGCCCTGTTCCCTGTATAGTAGACCAGAGCCCTAATGTTAATCTGTTCCCTGTATAGTAGACCAGAGCCCTAATGTTAATCTGTTCCCTGTATAGTAGACCAGAGCCCTAATGGAGCCCTGTTCCCTGTCTAGTAGACCAGAGCCCTAATGTTAAGCTGTTCCCTGTATAGTAGACCAGAGCCCTAATGGAGCCCTGTTCTTCCCTGTATAGTAGACCAGAGCCCTAATGGAGCCCTGTTCCCTGTATAGTAGACCAGAGCACTGTTCCCTGTATAGTAGACCAGAGCCCTAATTTTAACCTGTTCCCTGTATAGTAGACCAGAGCCCTAATGTTAACCTGTTCCCTGTATAGTAGACCAGAGCCCTAATGTTAACCTGTTCCCTGTATAGTAGACCAGAGCCCTAATGGAGCCCTGTTCCCTGTATAGTAGACCAGAGTCCTAATGTTAACCTGTTCCCTGTATAGTAGACCAGAGTCCTAATGTTAATCTGTTCCCTGTATAGTAGACCAGAGCCCTAATGTTAAACTGTTCCCTGTATAGTAGACCAGAGCCCTAATATTAATCTGTTCCCTGTATAGTAGACCAGAGCCCTAATGTTAACCTGTTCCCTGTATAGTAGACCAGAGCCCTGTTCCCTGTATAGTAGACCAGAGCCCTAATGGAGCCCTGTTCCCTGTATAGTAGACCAGAGTCCTGTTCCCTGTATAGTAGACCAGAGCCCTAATGTTAATCTGTTCCCTGTATAGTAGACCAGAGCCCTAATAGAGCCCTGTTCCCTGTATAGTAGACCAGAGTCCTGTTCCCTGTATAGTAGACCAGAGTTCTGTTCCCTGTATAGTAGACCAGAGCCCTAATGTTAATCTGTTCCCTGTATAGTAGACCAGAGACCTAATGGAGCCCTGTTCCCTGTATAGTAGACCAGAGCCGTAATGTTAACCTGTTCCCTGTCTAGTAGACCAGAGCCCTAATGTTAACCTGTTCCCTGTATAGTAGACCAGAGCCCTAATGTTAACCTGTTCCCTGTATAGTAGACCAGAGCCCTAATGTTAACCTGTTCCCTGTATAGTAGACCAGAGCCCTAATGGAGCCCTGTTCCCTGTATAGTAGACCAGAGACCTAATGGAGCCCTGTTCCCTGTATAGTAGACCAGAGCCGTAATGTTAACCTGTTCCCTGTCTAGTAGACCAGAGCCCTAATGTTAACCTGTTCCCTGTATAGTAGACCAGAGCCCTAATGTTAATCTGTTCCCTGTCTAGTAGACCAGAGCCCTAATGTTAACCTGTTCCCTGTCTAGTAGACCAGAGCCCTAATGGCTCCCTGTTCCCTGTATAGTAGACCAGAGCCCTAATGTTAACCTGTTCCCTGTATAGTAGACCAGAGCCCTAATGTTCCCTGTATAGTAGACCAGAGCCCTAATGTTAACCTGTTCCCTGTCTAGTAGACCAGAGCCCTATTGGCTCCCTGTTCCCTGTGTAGTAGACCAGAGCCCTAATGGAGCCCTGTTCCCTGTATAGTAGACCAGAGGCCTAATGGAGCCCTGTTCCCTGTATAGTAGACCAGAGCCCTAATGGCTCCCTGTTCCCTGTCTAGTAGACCAGAGCCCTAATGGAGCCCTGTTCCCTGTCTAGTAGACCAGAGCCCTAATGGAGCCCTGTTCCTGTATAGTAGACCAGAGCCCTAATGGAGCCCTGTTCCCTGTATAGTAGACCAGAGCCCTAATGGAGCCCTGTTCCCTGTATAGTAGACCAGAGCCTAATGTTAATCTGTTCCCTGTATAGTAGACCAGAGCCCTAATGTTAACCTGTTCCCTGTTTAGTAGACCAGAGCCCTAATGGCTCCCTGTTCCCTGTCTAGTAGACCAGAGCCCTAATGACTCCCTGTTCCCTGTCTAGTAGACCAGAGCCCTAATGTTAATCTGTTCCCTGTCTAGTAGATCAGAGCCCTAATGGAGCCCTGTTCCCTGTCTAGTAGACCAGAGCCCTAATGGCTCCCTGTTCCCTGTCTAGTAGACCAGAGCCCTAATGGAGCCCTGTTCCCTGTATAGTAGACCAGAGCCCTGATGTTAACCTGTTCCCTGTATAGTAGACCAGAGCTCTAATGTTAACCTGTTCCCTGTATAGTAGACCAGAGCCCTAATGGAGCTCTGTTCCCTGTATAGTATACCAGAGTCCTAATGTTAATCTGTTCCCTGTATAGTAGACCAGAGTCCTAATGTTAATCTGTTCCCTGTATAGTAGACCAGAGCCCTAATGTTAAACTGTTCCCTGTATAGTAGACCAGAGCCCTAATATTAATCTGTTCCCTGTATAGTAGACCAGAGCCCTAATGTTAACCTGTTCCCTGTATAGTAGACCAGAGCCCTGTTCCCTGTATAGTAGACCAGAGCCCTAATGGAGCCCTGTTCCCTGTATAGTAGACCAGAGTCCTGTTCCCTGTATAGTAGACCAGAGCCCTAATGTTAATCTGTTCCCTGTATAGTAGACCAGAGCCCTAATAGAGCCCTGTTCCCTGTATAGTAGACCAGAGTCCTGTTCCCTGTATAGTAGACCAGAGTTCTGTTCCCTGTATAGTAGACCAGAGCCCTAATGTTAATCTGTTCCCTGTATAGTAGACCAGAGACCTAATGGAGCCCTGTTCCCTGTATAGTAGACCAGAGCCGTAATGTTAACCTGTTCCCTGTCTAGTAGACCAGAGCCCTAATGTTAATCTGTTCCCTGTATAGTAGACCAGAGCCCTAATGTTAACCTGTTCCCTGTATAGTAGACCAGAGCCCTAATGTTAACCTGTTCCCTGTATAGTAGACCAGAGCCCTAATGGAGCCCTGTTCCCTGTATAGTAGACCAGAGACCTAATGGAGCCCTGTTCCCTGTATAGTAGACCAGAGCCGTAATGTTAACCTGTTCCCTGTCTAGTAGACCAGAGCCCTAATGTTAACCTGTTCCCTGTATAGTAGACCAGAGCCCTAATGTTAATCTGTTCCCTGTCTAGTAGACCAGAGCCCTAATGTTAACCTGTTCCCTGTCTAGTAGACCAGAGCCCTAATGGCTCCCTGTTCCCTGTATAGTAGACCAGAGCCCTAATGTTAACCTGTTCCCTGTATAGTAGACCAGAGCCCTAATGTTCCCTGTATAGTAGACCAGAGCCCTAATGTTAACCTGTTCCCTGTCTAGTAGACCAGAGCCCTATTGGCTCCCTGTTCCCTGTGTAGTAGACCAGAGGCCTAATGGAGCCCTGTTCCCTGTATAGTAGACCAGAGCCCTAATGGCTCCCTGTTCCCTGTCTAGTAGACCAGAGCCCTAATGGAGCCCTGTTCCCTGTCTAGTAGACCAGAGCCCTAATGGAGCCCTGTTCCCTGTATAGTAGACCAGAGCCCTAATGGAGCCCTGTTCCCTGTATAGTAGACCAGAGCCCTAATGGAGCCCTGTTCCCTGTATAGTAGACCAGAGCCCTAATGGAGCCCTGTTCCCTGTATAGTAGACCAGAGCCCTAATGTTAATCTGTTCCCTGTATAGTAGACCAGAGCCCTAATGTTAACCTGTTCCCTGTTTAGTAGACCAGAGCCCTAATGGCTCCCTGTTCCCTGTCTAGTAGACCAGAGCCCTAATGACTCCCTGTTCCCTGTCTAGTAGACCAGAGCCCTAATGTTAATCTGTTCCCTGTCTAGTAGATCAGAGCCCTAATGGAGCCCTGTTCCCTGTCTAGTAGACCAGAGCCCTAATGGCTCCCTGTTCCCTGTCTAGTAGACCAGAGCCCTAATGGAGCCCTGTTCCCTGTCTAGTAGACCAGAGCCCTAATGTTAACCTGTTCCCTGTATAGTAGACCAGAGCCCTAATGGAGCCCTGTTCCCTGTATAGTAGACCAGAGCCCTATTGGCTCCCTGTTCCCTGTCTAGTAGACCAGAGCCCTAATGTTAACCTGTTCCCTGTCTAGTAGACCAGAGCCATAATGGAGCCCTGTTCCCTGTATGGTAGACCAGAGCCCTAATGGAGCCCTGTTCCCTGTATAGTAGACCAGAGCCCTGTTCCCTCTATAGTAGACCAGAGCCCTAATGGAGCCCTGTTCCCTGTATAGTAGACCAGAGCCCTAATGTTAAACTGTTCCCTGTATAGTAGACCAGAGCCCTAATGTTAATCTGTTCCCTGTATAGTAGACCAGAGCCCTAATGTTAAACTGTTCCCTGTATAGTAGACCAGAGCCCTAATGGAGCCCTGTTCCCTGTATAGTAGACCAGAGCCCTAATGTTAAACTGTTCCCTGTATAGTAGACCAGAGCCCTAATGTTAATCTGTTCCCTGTATAGTAGACCAGAGCCCTAATGTTAACCTGTTCCCTGTATAGTAGACCAGAGCCCTTTTCCCTGTATAGTAGACCAGAGCCCTAATGGAGCCCTGTTCCCTGTATAGTAGACCAGAGTCCTGTTCCCTGTATAGTAGACCAGAGCCCTAATGTTAATCTGTTCCCTGTATAGTAGACCAGAGCCCTAATGGAGCTCTGTTCCCTGTATAGTAGACAAGAGCCCTAATAGAGCCCTGTTCCCTGTATAGTAGACCAGAGTTCTGTTCCCTGTATAGTAGACCAGAGACCTAATGGAGCCCTGTTCCCTGTATAGTAGACCAGAGCCGTAATGTTAATCTGTTCCCTGTCTAGTAGACCAGAGCCCTAATGTTAACCTGTTCCCTGTATAGTAGACCAGAGCCCTAATGTTAATCTGTTCCCTGTCTAGTAGACCAGAGCCCTAATGTTAACCTGTTCCCTGTATAGTAGACCAGAGCCCTAATGGAGCCCTGTTCCCTGTATAGTAGACCAGAGACCTAATGGAGCCCTGTTCCCTGTATAGTAGACCAGAGCCGTAATGTTAATCTGTTCCCTGTCTAGTAGACCAGAGCCCTAATGTTAACCTGTTCCCTGTATAGTAGACCAGAGCCCTAATGTTAATCTGTTCCCTGTCTAGTAGACCAGAGCCCTAATGTTAACCTGTTCCCTGTCTAGTAGACCAGAGCCCTAATGGCTCCCTGTTCCCTGTATAGTAGACCAGAGCCCTAATGTTAACCTGTTCCCTGTATAGTAGACCAGAGCCCTAATGTTAACCTGTTCCCTGTATAGTAGACCAGAGCCCTAATGTTAACCTGTTCCCTGTCTAGTAGACCAGAGCCCTATTGGCTCCCTGTTCCCTGTGTAGTAGACCAGAGCCCTAATGGAGCCCTGTTCCCTGTATAGTAGACCAGAGCCCTAATGGAGCCCTGTTCCCTGTATAGTAGACCAGAGCCCTAATGGAGCCCTGTTCCCTGTCTAGTAGACCAGAGCCCTAATGGCTCCCTGTTCCCTGTATAGTAGACCAGAGCCCTAATGTTAACTTGTTCCCTGTATAGTAGACCAGAGCCCTAATGTTAACCTGTTCCCTGTATAGTAGACCAGAGCCCTAATGTTAACCTGTTCCCTGTCTAGTAGACCAGAGCCCTATTGGCTCCCTGTTCCCTGTGTAGTAGACCAGAGCCCTAATGGAGCCCTGTTCCCTGTATAGTAGACCAGAGCCCTAATGGAGCCCTGTTCCCTGTATAGTAGACCAGAGCCCTAATGGAGCCCTGTTCCCTGTATAGTAGACCAGAGCCCTAATGGCTCCCTGTTCCCTGTCTAGTAGACCAGAGCCCTAATGGAGCCCTGTTCCCTGTATAGTAGACCAGAGCCCTGATGTTAATCTGTTCCCTGTATAGTAGACCAGAGCCCTAATGGAGCCCTGCTCCCTGTCTAGTAGACCAGAGCCCTAATGTTAAACTGTTCCCTGTCTAGTAGACCAGAGCCCTAATGTTAACCTGTTCCCTGTATAGTAGACCAGAGCCCTAATGTTAACCTGTTCCCTGTATAGTAGACCAGAGCCCTAATGTTAACCTGTTCCCTGTATAGTAGACCAGAGCCCTAATGGAGCCCTGTTCCCTGTCTAGTAGACCAGAGCCCTAATGTTAACCTGTTCCCTGTCTAGTAGACCAGAGCCCTATTGGCTCCCTGTTCCCTGTGTAGTAGACCAGAGCCCTAATGGAGCCCTGTTCCCTGTATAGTAGACCAGAGCCCTAATGGAGCCCTGTTCCCTGTCTAGTAGACCAGAGCCCTAATGGCTCCCTGTTCCCTGTATAGTAGACCAGAGCCCTAATGTTAACCTGTTCCCTGTATAGTAGACCAGAGCCCTAATGTTAACCTGTTCCCTGTATAGTAGACCAGAGCCCTAATGTTAACCTGTTCCCTGTCTAGTAGACCAGAGCCCTATTGGCTCCCTGTTCCCTGTGTAGTAGACCAGAGCCCTAATGGAGCCCTGTTCCCTGTATAGTAGACCAGAGCCCTAATGGAGCCCTGTTCCCTGTATAGTAGACCAGAGCCCTAATGGCTCCCTGTTCCCTGTCTAGTAGACCAGAGCCCTAATGGAGCCCTGTTCCCTGTATAGTAGACCAGAGCCCTGATGTTAATCTGTTCCCTGTATAGTAGACCAGAGCCCTAATGGAGCCCTGCTCCCTGTCTAGTAGACCAGAGCCCTAATGTTAAACTGTTCCCTGTCTAGTAGACCAGAGCCCTAATGTTAACCTGTTCCCTGTATAGTAGACCAGAGCCCTAATGTTAACCTGTTCCCTGTATAGTAGACCAGAGCCCTAATGTTAACCTGTTCCCTGTATAGTAGACCAGAGCCCTAATGGAGCCCTGTTCCCTGTCTAGTAGACCAGAGCCCTAATGTTAACCTGTCCCCTGTATAGTAGACCAGAGCCCTAATGGAGCCCTGTTCCCTGTATAGTAGACCAGAGCCCTATTGGCTCACTGTTCCCTGTCTAGTAGACCAGAGCCCTAATGTTAACCTGTTCCCTGTCTAGTAGACCAGAGCCCTAATGGAGCCCTGTTCCCTGTATAGTAGACCAGAGCCCTAATGGAGCCCTGTTCCCTGTATAGTAGACCAGAGCCCTAATGGAGCCCTGTTCCCTGTATAGTAGACCAGAGCCCTAATGTTAACCTGTTCCCTGTCTAGTAGACCAGAGCCCTAATGGCTCCCTGTTCCCTGTCTAGTAGACCAGAGCCCTAATGTTAAACTGTTCCCTGTCTAGTAGATCAGAGCCCTAATGGAGCCCTGTTCCCTGTCTAGTAGACCAGAGCCCTAATGTTCCCCCTGTCTAGTAGACCAGAGCCCTAATAGACCAGAGCCCTGAGAGCCCTGTTCCCTGTATAGAGCCCTGTTCCCTGTATAGTAGACCAGAGCCCTAATGTTAACCTGTTCCCTGTATAGTAGACCAGAGCCCTAATGGAGCCCTGTTCCCTGTATGGTAGACCAGAGCCCTATTGGCTCCCTGTTCCCTGTCTAGTAGACCAGAGCCCTAATGTTAACCTGTTCCCTGTCTAGTAGACCAGAGCCCTAATGGAGCCCTGTTCCCTGTATAGTAGACCAGAGCCCTAATGGAGCCCTGTTCCCTGTATAGTAGACCAGAGCCCTGTTCCCTCTATAGTAGACCAGAGCCCTAATGGAGCCCTGTTCCCTGTATAGTAGACCAGAGCCCTAATGGAGCCCTGTTCCCTGTATAGTAGACCAGAGCCCTAATGGAGCCCTGTTCCCTGTATAGTAGACCAGAGCCCTAATGGCTCCCTGTTCCCTGTATAGTAGACCAGAGCCCTAATGTTAACCTGTTCCCTGTATAGTAGACCAGAGCCCTAATGTTAACCTGTTCCCTGTATAGTAGACCAGAGCCCTAATGTTAACATGTTCCCTGTCTAGTAGACCAGAGCCCTATTGGCTCCCTGTTCCCTGTGTAGTAGACCAGAGCCCTAATGGAGCCCTGTTCCCTGTATAGTAGACCAGAGCCCTAATGGAGCCCTGTTCCCTGTATAGTAGACCAGAGCCCTAATGGAGCCCTATTCCCTGTATAGTAGACCAGAGCCCTAATGGAGCCATGTTCCCTGTATAGTAGACCAGAGCCCTGATGTTAATCTGTTCCCTGTATAGTAGACCAGAGCCCTAATGGAGCCCTGCTCCCTGTCTAGTAGACCAGAGCCCTAATGTTAAACTGTTCCCTGTCTAGTAGACCAGAGCCCTAATGTTAACCTGTTCCCTGTATAGTAGACCAGAGCCCTAATGTTAACCTGTTCCCTGTATAGTAGACCAGAGCCCTAATGTTAACCTGTTCCCTGTATAGTAGACCAGAGCCCTAATGGAGCCCTGTTCCCTGTCTAGTAGACCAGAGCCCTAATGTTAACCTGTCCCCTGTATAGTAGACCAGAGCCCTAATGGAGCCCTGTTCCCTGTATAGTAGACCAGAGCCCTATTGGCTCACTGTTCCCTGTCTAGTAGACCAGAGCCCTAATGTTAACCTGTTCCCTGTCTAGTAGACCAGAGCCCTAATGGAGCCCTGTTCCCTGTATAGTAGACCAGAGCCCTAATGGAGCCCTGTTCCCTGTATAGTAGACCAGAGCCCTAATGGAGCCCTGTTCCCTGTATAGTAGACCAGAGCCCTAATGTTAACCTGTTCCCTGTCTAGTAGACCAGAGCCCTAATGGCTCCCTGTTCCCTGTCTAGTAGACCAGAGCCCTAATGTTAACCTGTTCCCTGTTTAGTAGACCAGAGCCCTAATGGCTCCCTGTTCCCTGTCTAGTAGACCAGAGCCCTAATGTTAAACTGTTCCCTGTCTAGTAGATCAGAGCCCTAATGGAGCCCTGTTCCCTGTCTAGTAGACCAGAGCCCTAATGGCTAGCTGTTCCCTGTCTAGTAGACCAGAGCCCTAATGGAGCCCTGTTCCCTGTATAGTAGACCAGAGCCCTGATGTTAATCTGTTCCCTGTATAGTAGACCAGAGCCCTAATGGAGCCCTGTTCCCTGTCTAGTAGACCAGACCCCTAATGGCTCCCTGTTCCCTGTCTAGTAGACCAGAGCCCTAATGGAGCCCTGTTCCCTGTCTAGTAGACCAGAGCCCTAATGTTAACCTGTTCCCTGTATAGTAGACCAGAGCCCTAATGGAGCCCTGTTCCCTGTATAGTAGACCAGAGCCCTATTGGCTCCCTGTTCCCTGTCTAGTAGACCAGAGCCCTAATGTTAACCTGTTCCCTGTCTAGTAGACCAGAGCCCTAATGGAGCCCTGTTCCCTGTATAGTAGACCAGAGCCCTAATGGAGCCCTGTTCCCTGTATAGTAGACCAGAGCCCTGTTCCCTCTATAGTAGACCAGAGCCCTAATGGAGCCCTGTTCCCTGTATAGTAGACCAGAGCCCTAATGGAGCCCTGTTCCCTGTATAGTAGACCAGAGCCCTAATGGAGCCCTGTTCCCTGTATAGTAGACCAGAGCCCTAATGGCTCCCTGTTCCCTGTCTAGTAGACCAGAGCCCTAATGTTAACCTGTTCCCTGTTTAGTAGACCAGAGCCCTAATGGCTCCCTGTTCCCTGTCTAGTAGACCAGAGCCCTAATGTTAATCTGTTCCCTGTCTAGTAGACCAGAGCCCTAATGGAGCCCTGTTCCCTGTATAGTAGACCAGAGCCCTAATGGAGCCCTGTTCCCTGTATAGTAGACCAGAGCCCTAATGGAGCCCTGTTCCCTGTATAGTAGACCAGAGCCCTAATGTTAACCTGTTCCCTGTCTAGTAGACCAGAGCCCTAATGGCTCCCTGTTCCCTGTCTAGTAGACCAGAGCCCTAATGTTAACCTGTTCCCTGTTTAGTAGACCAGAGCCCTAATGGCTCCCTGTTCCCTGTCTAGTAGACCAGAGCCCTAATGTTAACCTGTTCCCTGTCTAGTAGATCAGAGCCCTAATGGAGCCCTGTTCCCTGTCTAGTAGACCAGAGCCCTAATGGCTCCCTGTTCCCTGTCTAGTAGACCAGAGCCCTAATGGAGCCCTGTTCCCTGTATAGTAGACCAGAGCCCTGATGTTAACCTGTTCCCTGTATAGTAGACCAGAGCCCTAATGGAGCCCTGTTCCCTGTCTAGTAGACCAGACCCCTAATGGCTCCCTGTTCCCTGTCTAGTAGACCAGAGCCCTAATGGAGCCCTGTTCCCTGTCTAGTAGACCAGAGCCCTAATGGAGCCCTGTTCCCTGTATAGTAGACCAGGGCCCTAATGGAGCCCTGTTCCCTGTATAGTAGACCAGAGCCCTGTTCCCTCTATAGTAGACCAGAGCCCTAATGGAGCCCTGTTCCCTGTATAGTAGACCAGAGCCCTAATGTTATACTGTTCCCTGTATAGTAGACCAGAGCCCTAATGTTAATCTGTTCCCTGTATAGTAGACCAGAGCCCTAATGTTAATCTGTTCCCTGTATAGTAGACCAGATCCCTAATGGAGCCCTGTTCCCTGTATAGTAGACCAGAGCCCTAATGTTAATCTGTTCCCTGTATAGTAGACCAGAGCCCTGTATAGTAGACCAGAGCCCTAATGGAGCCCTGTTCCCTGTATAGTAGACCAGAGCCCTAATGGAGCCCTGTTCCCTGTATAGTAGACCAGAGCCCTAATGTTAATCTGTTCCCTGTATAGTAGACCAGAGCCCTAATGTTAATCTGTTCCCTGTATAGTAGACCAGAGCCCTAATGGAGCCCTGTTCCCTGTCTAGTAGACCAGAGCCCTAATGTTAATCTGTTCCCTGTATAGTAGACCAGAGCCCTAATGGAGCCCTGTTCCCTGTATAGTAGACCAGAGCCCTAATGGAGCCCTGTTCCCTGTATAGTAGACCAGAGCCCTGTTCCCTGTATAGTAGACCAGAGCCCTAATGTTAACCTGTTCCCTGTATAGTAGACCAGAGCCCTAATGTTAACCTGTTCCCTGTATAGTAGACCAGAGCCCTAATGTTAATCTGTTCCCTGTATAGTAGACCAGAGCCCTAATGGAGCCCTGTTCCCTGTATAGTAGACCAGAGTCCTAATGTTAATCTGTTCCCTGTATAGTAGACCAGAGCGCTAATGTTAAACTGTTCCCTGTATAGTAGACCAGAGCCCTAATGTTAATCTGTTCCCTGTATAGTAGACCAGAGCCCTAATGTTAACCTGTTCCCTGTATAGTAGACCAGAGCCCTGTTCCCTGTATAGTAGACCAGAGCCCTAATGGAGCCCTGTTCCCTGTATAGTAGACCAGAGTCCTGTTCCCTGTATAGTAGACCAGAGCCCTAATGTTAATCTGTTCCCTGTATAGTAGACCAGAGCCCTAATGGAGCCCTGTTCCCTGTATAGTAGACCAGAGCCCTAATAGAGCCCTGTTCCCTGTATAGTAGACCAGAGTCCTGTTCCCTGTATAGTAGACCAGAGTCCTGTTCCCTGTATAGTAGACCAGAGCCCTAATGTTAACCTGTTCCCTGTATAGTAGACCAGAGACCTAATGGAGCCCTGTTCCCTGTATAGTAGACCAGAGCCGTAATGTTAATCTGTTCCCTGTCTAGTAGACCAGAGCCCTAATGTTAACCTGTTCCCTGTATAGTAGACCAGAGCCCTAATGTTAACCTGTTCCCTGTATAGTAGACCAGAGCCCTAATGTTAACCTGTTCCCTGTCTAGTAGACCAGAGCCCTAATGGAGCCCTGTTCCCTGTATAGTAGACCAGAGCCCTAATGGAGCCCTGTTCCCTGTATAGTAGACCAGAGCCCTAATGGAGCCCTGTTCCCTGTATAGTAGACCAGCGCCCTAATGTTAACCTGTTCCCTGTCTAGTAGACCAGAGCCCTAATGGCTCCCTGTTCCCTGTCTAGTAGACCAGAGCCCTAATGTTAACCTGTTCCCTGTTTAGTAGACCAGAGCCCTAATGGCTCCCTGTTCCCTGTCTAGTAGACCAGAGCCCTAATGTTAAACTGTTCCCTGTCTAGTAGATCAGAGCCCTAATGGAGCCCTGTTCCCTGTCTAGTAGACCAGAGCCCTAATGGCTAGCTGTTCCCTGTCTAGTAGACCAGAGCCCTAATGGAGCCCTGTTCCCTGTATAGTAGACCAGAGCCCTGATGTTAATCTGTTCCCTGTATAGTAGACCAGAGCCCTAATGGAGCCCTGTTCCCTGTCTAGTAGACCAGACCCCTAATGGCTCCCTGTTCCCTGTCTAGTAGACCAGAGCCCTAATGGAGCCCTGTTCCCTGTCTAGTAGACCAGAGCCCTAATGTTAACCTGTTCCCTGTATAGTAGACCAGAGCCCTAATGGAGCCCTGTTCCTGTATAGTAGACCAGAGCCCTATTGGCTCCCTGTTCCCTGTCTAGTAGACCAGAGCCCTAATGTTAACCTGTTCCCTGTCTAGTAGACCAGAGCCCTAATGGAGCCCTGTTCCCTGTATAGTAGACCAGAGCCCTAATGGAGCCCTGTTCCCTGTATAGTAGACCAGAGCCCTGTTCCTCTATAGTAGACCAGAGCCCTAATGGAGCCCTGTTCCCTGTATAGTAGACCAGAGCCCTAATGGAGCCCTGTTCCCTGTATAGTAGACCAGAGCCCTAATGGAGCCCTGTTCCCTGTATAGTAGACCAGAGCCCTAATGGCTCCTGTTCCCTGTCTAGTAGACCAGAGCCCTAATGTTAACCTGTTCCCTGTTTAGTAGACCAGAGCCCTAATGGCTCCCTGTTCCCTGTCTAGTAGACCAGAGCCCTAATGTTAATCTGTTCCCTGTCTAGTAGACCAGAGCCCTAATGGAGCCCTGTTCCCTGTATAGTAGACCAGAGCCCTAATGGAGCCCTGTTCCCTGTATAGTAGACCAGAGCCCTAATGGAGCCCTGTTCCTGTATAGTAGACCAGAGCCCTAATGTTAACCTGTTCCCTGTCTAGTAGACCAGAGCCCTAATGGCTCCTGTTCCCTGTCTAGTAGACCAGAGCCCTAATGTTAACCTGTTCCCTGTTTAGTAGACCAGAGCCCTAATGGCTCCCTGTTCCCTGTCTAGTAGACCAGAGCCCTAATGTTAACCTGTTCCCTGTCTAGTAGATCAGAGCCCTAATGGAGCCCTGTTCCCTGTCTAGTAGACCAGAGCCCTAATGGCTCCCTGTTCCCTGTCTAGTAGACCAGAGCCCTAATGGAGCCCTGTTCCCTGTATAGTAGACCAGAGCCCTGATGTTAACCTGTTCCCTGTATAGTAGACCAGAGCCCTAATGGAGCCCTGTTCCCTGTCTAGTAGACCAGACCCCTAATGGCTCCCTGTTCCCTGTCTAGTAGACCAGAGCCCTAATGGAGCCCTGTTCCCTGTCTAGTAGACCAGAGCCCTAATGGAGCCCTGTTCCCTGTATAGTAGACCAGGGCCCTAATGGAGCCCTGTTCCCTGTATAGTAGACCAGAGCCCTGTTCCCTCTATAGTAGACCAGAGCCCTAATGGAGCCCTGTTCCCTGTATAGTAGACCAGAGCCCTAATGTTATACTGTTCCCTGTATAGTAGACCAGAGCCCTAATGTTAATCTGTTCCCTGTATAGTAGACCAGAGCCCTAATGTTAATCTGTTCCCTGTATAGTAGACCAGATCCCTAATGGAGCCCTGTTCCCTGTATAGTAGACCAGAGCCCTAATGTTAATCTGTTCCCTGTATAGTAGACCAGAGCCCTGTATAGTAGACCAGAGCCCTAATGGAGCCCTGTTCCCTGTATAGTAGACCAGAGCCCTAATGGAGCCCTGTTCCCTGTATAGTAGACCAGAGCCCTAATGTTAATCTGTTCCCTGTATAGTAGACCAGAGCCCTAATGTTAATCTGTTCCCTGTATAGTAGACCAGAGCCCTAATGGAGCCCTGTTCCCTGTCTAGTAGACCAGAGCCCTAATGTTAATCTGTTCCCTGTATAGTAGACCAGAGCCCTAATGGAGCCCTGTTCCCTGTATAGTAGACCAGAGCCCTAATGGAGCCCTGTTCCCTGTATAGTAGACCAGAGCCCTGTTCCCTGTATAGTAGACCAGAGCCCTAATGTTAACCTGTTCCCTGTATAGTAGACCAGAGCCCTAATGTTAACCTGTTCCCTGTATAGTAGACCAGAGCCCTAATGTTAATCTGTTCCCTGTATAGTAGACCAGAGCCCTAATGGAGCCCTGTTCCCTGTATAGTAGACCAGAGTCCTAATGTTAATCTGTTCCCTGTATAGTAGACCAGAGCGCTAATGTTAAACTGTTCCCTGTATAGTAGACCAGAGCCCTAATGTTAATCTGTTCCCTGTATAGTAGACCAGAGCCCTAATGTTAACCTGTTCCCTGTATAGTAGACCAGAGCCCTGTTCCCTGTATAGTAGACCAGAGCCCTAATGGAGCCCTGTTCCCTGTATAGTAGACCAGAGTCCTGTTCCCTGTATAGTAGACCAGAGCCCTAATGTTAATCTGTTCCCTGTATAGTAGACCAGAGCCCTAATGGAGCCCTGTTCCCTGTATAGTAGACCAGAGCCCTAATAGAGCCCTGTTCCCTGTATAGTAGACCAGAGTCCTGTTCCCTGTATAGTAGACCAGAGTCCTGTTCCCTGTATAGTAGACCAGAGCCCTAATGTTAACCTGTTCCCTGTATAGTAGACCAGAGACCTAATGGAGCCCTGTTCCCTGTATAGTAGACCAGAGCCGTAATGTTAATCTGTTCCCTGTCTAGTAGACCAGAGCCCTAATGTTAACCTGTTCCCTGTATAGTAGACCAGAGCCCTAATGTTAACCTGTTCCCTGTATAGTAGACCAGAGCCCTAATGTTAACCTGTTCCCTGTCTAGTAGATCAGAGCCCTAATGGCTCCCTGTTCCCTGTATAGTAGACCAGAGCCCTAATGGAGCCCTGTTCCCTGTATAGTAGACCAGAGCCCTAATGGCTCCCTGTTCCCTGTCTAGCAGACCAGAGCCCTAATTGAGCCCTGTTCCCTGTCTAGTAGACCAGAGCCCTAATGGAGCCCTGTTCCCTGTCTAGTAGACCAGAGCCCTAATGGAGCCCTGTTCCCTGTATAGTAGACCAGAGCCCTAATGGAGCCCTGTTCCCTGTATAGTAGACCAGAGCCCTAATGGAGCCCTGTTCCCTGTATAGTAGACCAGAGCCCTAATGTTAACCTGTTCCCTGTCTAGTAGACCAGAGCCCTAATGTTAACCTGTTCCCTGTTTAGTAGACCAGAGCCCTAATGGCTCCCTGTTCCCTGTCTAGTAGACCAGAGCCCTAATGTTAACCTGTTCCCTGTTTAGTAGACCAGAGCCCTAATGGAGCCCTGTCCTCTGTCTAGTAGACCAGAGCCCTAATGGAGCCCTGTTCCCTGTATAGTAGACCAGAGCCCTAATGGCTCACTGTTCCCTGTCTAGTAGACCAGAGCCCTAATGGAGCCCTGTTCCCTGTATAGTAGACCAGAGCCCTGTTCCCTGTATAGTAGACCAGAGCCCTAATGGCTCCCTGTTCCCTGTGTAGTAGACCAGAGCCCTAATGTTAATCTGTTCCCTGTATAGTAGACCAGAGCCCTGTATAGTAGACCAGAGCCCTAATGGAGCCCTGTTCCCTGTATAGTAGACCATAGCCCTAATGGAGCCCTGTTCCCTGTCTAGTAGACCAGAGCCCTAATGTTAAACTGTTCCCTGTATAGTAGACCAGAGCCCTAATGGAGCCCTGTTCCCTGTATAGTAGACCAGAGCCCTAATGGAGCCCTGTTCCCTGTATAGTAGACCAGAGCCCTGTTCCCTGTATAGTAGACCAGAGCCCTAATGTTAACCTGTTCCCTGTATAGTAGACCAGAGCCCCAATGTTAACCTGTTCCCTGTATAGTAGACCAGAGCCCTAATGTTAACCTGTTCCCTGTATAGTAGACCAGAGCTCTAATGGAGCCCTGTTCCCTGTATAGTAGACCAGAGTCCTAATGTTAATCTGTTCCCTGTATAGTAGACCAGAGCCCTAATGTTAAACTGTTCCCTGTATAGTAGACCAGAGCCCTAATGTTAATCTGTTCCCTGTATAGTAGACCAGAGCCCTAATGTTAATCTGTTCCCTGTATAGTAGACCAGAGCCCTGTTCCCTGTATAGTAGACCAGAGCCCTAATGGAGCCCTGTTCCCTGTATAGTAGACCAGAGCCCTAATGTTAATCTGTTCCCTGTATAGTAGACCAAAGCCCTAATGGAGCCCTGTTCCCTGTATAGTAGACCAGAGCCCTAATATAGCCCTGTTCCCTGTATAGTAGACCAGAGTCCTGTTCCCTGTATAGTAGACCAGAGTCCTGTTCCCTGTATAGTAGACCAGAGCCCTAATGTTAATCTGTTCCCTGTATAGTAGACCAGAGCCCTAATGGAGCCCTGTTCCCTGTATAGTAGACCAGAGCCGTAATGTTAATCTGTTCCCTGTCTAGTAGACCAGAGCCCTAATGTTAACCTGTTCCCTGTATAGTAGACCAGAGCCCTAATGTTAATCTGTTCCCTGTATAGTAGACCAGAGCCGCAATGTTAACCTGTTCCCTGTATAGTAGACCAGAGCCCTAATGGAGCCCTGTTCCCTGTATAGTAGACCAGAGACCTAATGGAGCCCTGTTCCCTGTATAGTAGACCAGAGCCGTAATGTTAACCTGTTCCCTGTCTAGTAGACCAGAGCCCTAATGTTAATCTGTTCCCTGTATAGTAGACCAGAGCCCTAATGTTAATCTGTTCCCTGTCTAGTAGACCAGAGCCCTAATGTTAACCTGTTCCCTGTCTAGTAGACCAGAGCCCTAATGGCTCCTGTTCCCTGTATAGTAGACCAGAGCCCTAATGTTAATCTGTTCCCTGTATAGTAGACCAGAGCCTAATGTTAACCTGTTCCCTGTATAGTAGACCAGAGCCCTAATGTTAACCTGTTCCTGTCTAGTAGACCAGAGCCCTATTGGCTCCCTGTTCCCTGTGTAGTAGACCAGAGCCCTAATGGAGCCCTGTTCCCTGTATAGTAGACCAGAGCCCTAATGGAGCCCTGTTCCCTGTATAGTAGACCAGAGCCCTAATGGAGCCCTGTTCCCTGTATAGTAGACCAGAGACCTAATGGAGCCCTGTTCCCTGTATAGTAGACCAGAGCCGTAATGTTAACCTGTTCCCTGTCTAGTAGACCAGAGCCCTAATGTTAATCTGTTCCCTGTATAGTAGACCAGAGCCCTAATGTTAATCTGTTCCCTGTCTAGTAGACCAGAGCCCTAATGTTAACCTGTTCCCTGTCTAGTAGACCAGAGCCCTAATGGCTCCCTGTTCCCTGTATAGTAGACCAGAGCCCTAATGTTAATCTGTTCCCTGTATAGTAGACCAGAGCCCTAATGTTAATCTGTTCCCTGTATAGTAGACCAGAGCCCTAATGTTAACCTGTTCCCTGTCTAGTAGACCAGAGCCCTATTGGCTCCCTGTTCCCTGTGTAGTAGACCAGAGCCCTAATGGAGCCCTGTTCCCTGTATAGTAGACCAGAGCCCTAATGGAGCCCTGTTCCCTGTATAGTAGACCAGAGCCCTAATGGCTCCCTGTTCCCTGTCTAGTAGACCAGAGCCCTAATTGAGCCCTGTTCCCTGTCTAGTAGACCAGAGCCCTAATGGAGCCCTGTTCCCTGTATAGTAGACCAGAGCTCTAATGGAGCCCTGTTCCCTGTATAGTAGACCAGAGTCCTAATGTTAATCTGTTCCCTGTATAGTAGACCAGAGCCCTAATGTTAAACTGTTCCCTGTATAGTAGACCAGAGCCCTAATGTTAATCTGTTCCCTGTATAGTAGACCAGAGCCCTAATGTTAATCTGTTCCCTGTATAGTAGACCAGAGCCCTGTTCCCTGTATAGTAGACCAGAGCCCTAATGGAGCCCTGTTCCCTGTATAGTAGACCAGAGCCCTAATGTTAATCTGTTCCCTGTATAGTAGACCAAAGCCCTAATGGAGCCCTGTTCCCTGTATAGTAGACCAGAGCCCTAATATAGCCCTGTTCCCTGTATAGTAGACCAGAGTCCTGTTCCCTGTATAGTAGACCAGAGTCCTGTTCCCTGTATAGTAGACCAGAGCCCTAATGTTAATCTGTTCCCTGTATAGTAGACCAGAGCCCTAATGGAGCCCTGTTCCCTGTATAGTAGACCAGAGCCGTAATGTTAATCTGTTCCCTGTCTAGTAGACCAGAGCCCTAATGTTAACCTGTTCCCTGTATAGTAGACCAGAGCCCTAATGTTAATCTGTTCCCTGTATAGTAGACCAGAGCCGCAATGTTAACCTGTTCCCTGTATAGTAGACCAGAGCCCTAATGGAGCCCTGTTCCCTGTATAGTAGACCAGAGACCTAATGGAGCCCTGTTCCCTGTATAGTAGACCAGAGCCGTAATGTTAACCTGTTCCCTGTCTAGTAGACCAGAGCCCTAATGTTAATCTGTTCCCTGTATAGTAGACCAGAGCCCTAATGTTAATCTGTTCCCTGTCTAGTAGACCAGAGCCCTAATGTTAACCTGTTCCCTGTCTAGTAGACCAGAGCCCTAATGGCTCCCTGTTCCCTGTATAGTAGACCAGAGCCCTAATGTTAATCTGTTCCCTGTATAGTAGACCAGAGCCCTAATGTTAACCTGTTCCCTGTATAGTAGACCAGAGCCCTAATGTTAACCTGTTCCCTGTCTAGTAGACCAGAGCCCTATTGGCTCCCTGTTCCCTGTGTAGTAGACCAGAGCCCTAATGGAGCCCTGTTCCCTGTATAGTAGACCAGAGCCCTAATGGAGCCCTGTTCCCTGTATAGTAGACCAGAGCCCTAATGGAGCCCTGTTCCCTGTATAGTAGACCAGAGACCTAATGGAGCCCTGTTCCCTGTATAGTAGACCAGAGCCGTAATGTTAACCTGTTCCCTGTCTAGTAGACCAGAGCCCTAATGTTAATCTGTTCCCTGTATAGTAGACCAGAGCCCTAATGTTAATCTGTTCCCTGTCTAGTAGACCAGAGCCCTAATGTTAACCTGTTCCCTGTCTAGTAGACCAGAGCCTAATGGCTCCTGTTCCCTGTATAGTAGACCAGAGCCCTAATGTTAATCTGTTCCCTGTATAGTAGACCAGAGCCCTAATGTTAATCTGTTCCCTGTATAGTAGACCAGAGCCCTAATGTTAACCTGTTCCCTGTCTAGTAGACCAGAGCCCTATTGGCTCCCTGTTCCCTGTGTAGTAGACCAGAGCCCTAATGGAGCCCTGTTCCCTGTATAGTAGACCAGAGCCCTAATGGAGCCCTGTTCCCTGTATAGTAGACCAGAGCCCTAATGGCTCCCTGTTCCCTGTCTAGTAGACCAGAGCCCTAATTGAGCCCTGTTCCCTGTCTAGTAGACCAGAGCCCTAATGGAGCCCTGTTCCCTGTATAGTAGACCAGAGCCCTAATGGAGCCCTGTTCCCTGTATAGTAGACCAGAGTCCTAATGGAGCCCTGTTCCCTGTATAGTAGACCAGAGCCCTAATGTTAACCTGTTCCCTGTCTAGTAGACCAGAGCCCTAATGTTAACCTGTTCCCTGTTTAGTAGACCAGAGCCCTAATGGCTAACCTGTTCCCTGTCTAGTAGACCAGAGAACCTAATGTTAATCTGTTCCCTGTTTAGTAGACCAGAGCCCTAATGGCTCTCTGTTCCCTGTCTAGTAGACCAGAGCCCTAATGTTTAACTGTTCCCTGTCTAGTAGACCAGAGCCCTAATGGAGCCCTGTCCTCTGTCTAGTAGATCAGAGCCCTAATGGAGCCCTGTTCCCTGTATAGTAGATCAGAGCCCTAATGGCTCCCTGTTCCCTGTATAGTAGACCAGAGCCCTAATGGCTCCCTGTTCCCTGTCTAGTAGACCAGAGCCCTAATGGAGCCCTGTTCCCTGTATAGTAGACCAGAGCCCTGATGTTAATCTGTTCCCTGTATAGTAGACCAGAGCCCTAATGGAGCCCTGTTCCCTGTCTAGTAGACAGGAGCCCTAATGTTAAACTGTTCCCTGTCTAGTAGACCAGAGCCCTAATGTTAACCTGTTCCCTGTATAGTAGACCAGAGCCCTAATGTTAACCTGTTCCCTGTATAGTAGACCAGAGCCCTAATGTTAACCTGTTCCCTGTATAGTAGACCAGAGCCCTAATGGAGCCCTGTTCCCTGTCTAGTAGACCAGAGCCCTAATGTTAACCTGTCCCCTGTATAGTAGACCAGAGCCCTAATGGAGCCCTGTTCCCTGTATAGTAGACCAGAGCCCTATTGGCTCACTGTTCCCTGTCTAGTAGACCAGAGCCCTAATGTTAAACTGTTCCCTGTCTAGTAGACCAGAGCCCTAATGGAGCCCTGTTCCCTGTATAGTAGACCAGAGCCCTAATGGAGCCCTGTTCCCTGTATAGTAGACCAGAGCCCTAATGGAGCCCTGTTCCCTGTCTAGTAGACCAGAGCCCTAATGGAGCCCTGTTCCCTGTATAGTAGACCAGAGCCCTAATGGAGCCCTGTTCCCTGTATAGTAGACCAGAGCCCTAATGGAGCCCTGTTCCCTGTATAGTAGACCAGAGCCCTAATGGAGCCCTGTTCCCTGTATAGTAGACCAGAGCCCTAATGGAGCCCTGTTCCCTGTCTAGTAGACCAGAGCCCTAATGGAGCCCTGTTCCCTGTATAGTAGACCAGAGCCCTAATGGAGCCCTGTTCCCTGTATAGTAGACCAGAGCCCTAATGGAGCCCTGTTCCCTGTATAGTAGACCAGAGCCCTAATGTTAATCTGTTCCCTGTATAGTAGACCAGAGCCCTAATAGAGCCCTGTTCCCTGTATAGTAGACCAGAGCCCTAATGGAGCCCTGTTCCCTGTATAGTAGACCAGAGCCCTAATGTTAATCTGTTCCCTGTATAGTAGACCAGAGCCCTAATGGAGCCCTGTTCCCTGTATAGTAGACCAGAGCCCTAATGGAGCCCTGTTCCCTGTATAGTAGACCAGAGCCCTAATGTTAATCTGTTCCCTGTATAGTAGACCAGAGCCCTAATGGAGCCCTGTTCCCTGTATAGTAGACCAGAGCCCTAATGGAGCCCTGTTCCCTGTCTAGTAGACCAGAGCCCTAATGTTAACCTGTCCCCTGTATAGTAGACCAGAGCCCTAATGGAGCCCTGTTCCCTGTATAGTAGACCAGAGCCCTATTGGCTCACTGTTCCCTGTCTAGTAGACCAGAGCCCTAATGTTAAACTGTTCCCTGTCTAGTAGACCAGAGCCCTAATGGAGCCCTGTTCCCTGTATAGTAGACCAGAGCCCTAATGGAGCCCTGTTCCCTGTATAGTAGACCAGAGCCCTAATGGAGCCCTGTTCCCTGTCTAGTAGACCAGAGCCCTAATGGAGCCCTGTTCCCTGTATAGTAGACCAGAGCCCTAATGGAGCCCTGTTCCCTGTATAGTAGACCAGAGCCCTAATGGAGCCCTGTTCCCTGTATAGTAGACCAGAGCCCTAATGGAGCCCTGTTCCCTGTATAGTAGACCAGAGCCCTAATGGAGCCCTGTTCCTGTCTAGTAGACCAGAGCCCTAATGGAGCCCTGTTCCCTGTATAGTAGACCAGAGCCCTAATGGAGCCCTGTTCCCTGTATAGTAGACCAGAGCCCTAATGGAGCCCTGTTCCCTGTATAGTAGACCAGAGCCCTAATGTTAATCTGTTCCCTGTATAGTAGACCAGAGCCCTAATAGAGCCCTGTTCCCTGTATAGTAGACCAGAGCCCTAATGGAGCCCTGTTCCCTGTATAGTAGACCAGAGCCCTAATGTTAATCTGTTCCCTGTATAGTAGACCAGAGCCCTAATGGAGCCCTGTTCCCTGTATAGTAGACCAGAGCCCTAATGGAGCCCTGTTCCCTGTATAGTAGACCAGAGCCCTAATGGAGCCCTGTTCCCTGTATAGTAGACCAGAGCCCTAATGTTAATCTGTTCCCTGTCTAGTAGACCAGAGCCCTAATGGAGCCCTGTTCCCTGTATAGTAGACCAGAGCCCTAATGGCTCCCTGTTCCCTGTATAGTAGACCAGAGCCCTAATGGAGCCCTGTTCCCTGTATAGTAGACCAGAGCCCTAATGGAGCCCTGTTCCCTGTATAGTAGACCAGAGCCCTAATGGAGCCCTGTTCCCTGTATAGTAGACCAGAGCCCTAATGGAGCCCTGTTCCATTGGATATGTTGTTGTCTGTTTTAAGTCTGTGTTGCTGTCTGTTTTAAGTCTGTGTGTGTTGCTGTCTGTTTTTGGGCTCCCGAGTGGCTCAGCGGTCGAAGGCACTGCATGTCAGCGCAAGAGGCGTCACTGCAGTTCCTGGTTTGAATCCAGGCTGTATCACATCCGGCCGTGGTTGGGAGTCCCACAGGGCGGCGCACAATTGGCCCAGCGTTATACGGGTTAGGGGAGGATTTAGCCGGGGGTAGGCCGTCATTGTAAATAAGAATCTGTTCTTAACTGATATGCTTAGTTAAATAAAATAAAGGTTAAATATATACATTTTTAAAAGTCTGTGTTTCTGTCTCTCTTGGTCTGTGAGTGTTTCTGTCTCTCTGTGTCTGTGAGTGTTTCTGCCTCTTGGTCTGTGAGTGTTTCTGTCTCTTGGTCTGTGAGTGTTTCTGTCTCTCTTGGTCTGTGAGTGTTTCTGCCTCTTGGTCTGTGAGTGTTTCTGCCTCTTGGTCTGTGAGTGTTTCTGTCTCTTGGTCTGTGAGTGTTTCTGTCTCTTGGTCTGTGAGTGTTTCTGTCTCTTGGTCTGTGAGTGTTTCTGTCTCTTGGTCTGTGAGTGTTTCTGCCTCTCTTGGTCTGTGAGTGTTTCTGTCTCTTGGTCTGTGAATGTTTCTGTCTCTTGGTCTGTGAGTGTTTCTGTCTCTCTTGGTCTGTGAGTGTTTCTGCCTCTCGGTCTGTGAGTGTTTCTGCCTCTCGGTCTGTGAGTGTTTCTGCCTCTCTTGGTCTGTGAGTGTTTCTTTCTCTTGGTCTGTGAGTGTTTCTGCCTCTCTTGGTCTGTGAGTGTTTCTGCCTCTTGGTCTGTGAGTGTTTCTGCCTCTCGGTCTGTGAGTGTTTCTGCCTCTCTTGGTCTGTGAGTGTTTCTGCCTCTTGGTCTGTGAGTGTTTCTGCCTGTTATAAGTCTGTGTTTCTGCCTCTTGGTCTGTGTGTATTACCAGACTATTTAGCTCATATTTCTGTGTACACTGGGCTGTCTCACCGATGTGGCACGTGGAACAAAACCCCCTGCTCTGATGGCAGACAGCCCCAGCCTCCCCTGCTTTCCCCCTACTCTCCTCCCTTCCCAGGCTCCCCCTCTCTCCATATTGTCTAGTCCCCTTCTCACCAGCATTCCCCAGCCCATCTCCCCCTCTCAACCCCCTCTCCCCACTCTCTCCTCCCTCTCTCCCCTTCTCCTCTCTCCCACTTCTCTATTCCCTCTCTCCTCCCTCCCCCCACCTTCTCCCATCTCTCCCTTCTCCTCTCTCCCCTCACTCTCTATTCATGCTCCCCTCACCCCCCCACCTTCTCCCATCTCTCCCCTTCTCCTCTCTCCCACTTCTCTATTCCCCCCACCTTCTCCCTTCCCTCTCCCCTCTCCTCCCTCACTCCCTCCTCTCTCCCCTCCCCCTCTCTCCCCTCCCCCTCTCTCCCCCCCCATGATCCTCCCTGATGCTCATCCAGCCTGGCGTGTCCTTTACCTGGCCAGCCGGCCACCACAGGCAGTCCACTTTAAACCCTGCTCAACAATATCAAGCCTCAGAACACCCTCTCTCTTCCACAGTCCTACAGAATAATCCCCCTCCCTATATCTTTCTACTCTACCCTTACCAACAGGCCCCTTTCTAGTCTGTCTACCCTTACCAACAGGCCCCTTTCTACTCTGTCTACCCTTACCAACAGGCCCCTTTCTACTCTGTCTACCCTTACCAACAGGCCCCTTTGTAGTCTGTATACCCTTACCAACAGGCCCCTTTCTACTCTGTCTACCCTTACCAACAGGCCCCTTTCTACACTGTCTACCCTTACCAAACAGGCCCCTTTCTAGTCTGTCTACCCTTACCAACAGGCCCCTTTCTACTCTGTCTACCCTTACCAACAGGCCCCTTTCTAGTCTGTCTACCCTTACCAACAGGCACCTTTCTACTCTGTCTACCCTTACCAACAGGCCCCTTTCTACTCTGTCTACCCTTACCAACAGGCCCCTTTCTACTCTGTCTACCCTTACCAACAGGCCCCTTTCTACTCTGTCTACCCTTACCAACAGGCCCCTTTCTACTCTGTCTACCCTTACCAACAGGCCTCTTTCTACTCTGTCTACCCCTTACCAACAGGCCCCTTTCTACTCTGTCTACCCTTACCAACAGGCCCCTTTCTACTCTGTCTACCCTTACCAACAGGCCTCTTTCTACTCTGTCTACCCCTTACCAACAGGCCCCTTTCTACTCTGTCTACCCTTACCAACAGGCCCCTTTCTACTCTGTCTACCCTTACCAACAGGCCCCTTTCTACTAATCTACCCTTACCAACAGGCCCCTTTCTACTAATCTACCCTTACCAACAGGCCCCTTTCTACTCTGTCTACCCTTACCAACAGGCCCCTTTCTACTCTGTCTACCCTTACCAACAGGCCCCTTTCTACTAATCTACCCTTACCAACAGGCCCCTTTCTACTCTGTCTACCCCTTACCAACAGGCCCCTTTCTACTCTGTCTACCCCTTACCAACAGGTCCCTTTCTACTCTGTCTACCCCTTACCAACAGGCCCCTTTCTACCCTGTCTACCCTTACCAACAGGCCCCTTTCTACTCTGTCTACCCTTACCAACAGGCCCCTTTCTACTCTGTCTACCCTTACCAACAGGCCCCTTTCTACTCTGTCTACCCTTACCAACAGGCCCCTTTGTAGTCTGTCTACCCTTACCAACAGGCCCCTTTCTACTCTGTCTACCCTTACCAACAGGCCCCTTTCTACTCTGTCTACCCTTACCAACAGGCCCCTTTCTACTCTGTCTACCCCTTACCAACAGGCCCCTTTCTAGTCTGTCTACCCTTACCAACCTGCCCCTTTCTACTCTGTCTACCCTTACCAACAGGACTCTTTCTACTAATCTACCCTTACCAACAGGCCCCTTTCTACTCTGTCTACCCTTACTAACAGGCCCCTTTCTACTCTGTCTACCCTTACCAACAGCCCCCTTTCTACTCTGTCTACCCCTTACCAACAGGCCCCTTTCTACTCTGTCTACCCCTTACCAACAGGCCCCTTTCTAGTCTGTCTACCCTTACCAACAGGCCCCTTTCTAGTCTGTCTACCCTTACCAACAGGCCCTTTTCTACTAATCTACCCTTACCAACAGGCCCCTTTCAACCCTGTCTACCCTTACCAACAGGCCCCTTTGTAGTCTGTCTACCCTTACCAACAGGCCCCTTTCTACTCTGTCTACCCTTACCAACAGGCCCCTTTCTACTCTGTCTACCCTTACCAACAGGCCCCTTTCTACTCTGTCTACCCTTACCAACAGGCCCCTTTCTACTCTGTCTACCCTTACCAACAGGCCTCTTTCTACTCTGTCTACCCCTTACCAACAGGCCCCTTTCTACTCTGTCTACCCTTACCAACAGGCCCCTTTCTACTCTGTCTACCCTTACCAACAGGCCTCTTTCTACTCTGTCTACCCCTTACCAACAGGTCCCTTTCTACTCTGTCTACCCTTACCAACAGGCCCCTTTCTACTCTGTCTACCCTTACCAACAGGCCCCTTTCTACTAATCTACCCTTACCAACAGGCCCCTTTCTACTAATCTACCCTTACCAACAGGCCCCTTTCTACTCTGTCTACCCTTACCAACAGGCCCCTTTCTACTCTGTCTACCCTTACCAACAGGCCCCTTTCTACTCTGTCTACCCTTACCAACAGGCCCCTTTGTAGTCTGTCTACCCTTACCAACAGGCCCCTTTCTACTCTGTCTACCCTTACCAACAGGCCCCTTTCTACTCTGTCTACCCCTTACCAACAGGCCCCTTTCTACTCTGTCTACCCTTACCAACAGGACCCTTTCTACTAATCTACCCTTACCAACAGGCCCCTTTCTACCCTGTCTACCCTTACCAACAGGCCCCTTTCTACTAATCTACCCTTACCAACAGGCCCCTTTCTACTCTGTCTACCCTTACCAACAGGCCCCTTTCTACTTTCTACTCTGTCTACCCTTACCAACAGGCCCCTTTCTACTCTGTCTACCCTTTCTACTCTGTCTACCAACAGGCCCCTTTGTAGTCTGTCTACCCTTACCAACAGGCCCCTTTCTACTCTGTCTACCCTTACCAACAGGCCCCTTTGTAGTCTGTCTACCCTTACCAACAGGCACCTTTCTAATCTGTCTAACCTTACCAGCATTTTATCAGGCCTGCTCCTCAACCTATCCCAGTGCCAACAGGCCACTTTCTATCTGCCAGTCAGCCAGTCAGTTAGTCAGTTAGTCAATCAGTCAGCCGGTCAGTCAGCCAGTCAGTCAATCAGCCAGCCAGCCAGCCAGCCAGTCAGTCAGTCAGTTAGTTAGTCAGTTAGTCAGTTAGTCAATCAGTCAGCCGGTCAGTCAGTCAATCAGCCAGCCAGCCAGCCAGCCAGTCAGTCAGTCAGTCAGTCAGTCAGTCAGTCAGTCAGTCAGTTGTGTCTCTCTCTATCTGTCGGAGGGATTAAAATGCTAACGAACGTTTGTTTAACCTCCTCATGGTACGTTGACCCCCTGTCAGGATCCGGCTCGTCACGAGGACAAAGGGGACTTATAACCCCCTCCTACCACCACCCCCTCCCCCTTTCCCCAATCTTTAAGCCCCTCTCTCACTTTTTAAGCTAACATCTACAGGTCAAGGTACACCAAGGTAAGTAAGTGCACTAAAATGTTGTGCTGAGTAGTGTACACTTTGCTTGAAATAGTTGGGTTGAGATATTAGTGCGTATGAAAGGTGATTTTCAAAGGACGATGAATGTCGTAGTTGAGATGCTAACTATACTCAGAGACATATCTACTATTCTGCTGTTAATCATTATGTCCTAACTATACTCAGAGACATATCCACTATTCTGCTGTTAATCATTATCTCCTAACTATACTCAGAGACATATCCACTATTCTGCTGTTAATCATTATGTCCTAACTATACTCAGAGACATATCCACTAATCTGCTGTTAATCATTATGTCCTAACTATACTCAGAGACATATCCACTATTCTGCTGTTAATCATTATATCCTAACTATACTCAGAGACATATCCACTATTCTGTTGTTAATCATTATATCCTAACTATACTCAGAGACATATCCACTATTCTGCTGTTAATTATCATGAGATGCTAACTATACTCAGAGACATATCCACTATTCTGCTGTTAATCATTATGTCCTAACTATACTCAGAGACATATCCACTATTCTGCTGTTAATCATTATGTCCTAACTATACTCAGAGACATATCCACTATTCTGCTGTTAATCATTATGTCCTAACTATACTCAGAGACATATCCACTATTCTGCTGTTAATCATTATGTCCTAACTATACTCAGAGACATATCCACTAATCTGCTGTTAATCATTATGTCCTAACTATACTCAGAGACATATCCACTATTCTGCTGTTAATCATTATGTCCTAACTATACTCAGAGACATATCCACTATGCTGCTGTTAATCATTATGTCCTAACTATACTCAGAGACATATCCACTATTCTGATGTTAATCATTATGAGATGCTAACTATACTCAGAGACATATCCACTAATCTGCTGTTAATCATTATATCCTAACTATACTCAGAGACATATCCACTATTCTGCTGTTAATCATTATGTCCTAACTATACTCAGAGACATATCCACTATTCTGATGTTAATCATTATGTCCTAACTATACTCAGAGACATGTCCACTATTCTGCTGTTAATCATTATGTCCTAACTATACTCAGAGACATATCCACTATTCTGCTGTTAATCATTATGTCCTAACTATACTCAGAGACATGTCCACTATTCTGTTGTTAATCATTATGTCCTAACTATACTCAGAGACATATCCACTAATCTGCTGTTAATCATTATGTCCTAACTATACTCAGAGACATATCCACTATTCTGCTGTTAATCATTATGTCCTAACTATACTCAGAGACATATCCACTATTCTGATGTTAATCATTATGAGATGCTAACTATACTCAGAGACATATCTATTCTGATGTTAACTGTCCTAACTATACTCAGAGACATATCCACTAATCTGATGTTAATCATTATGTCCTAACTATACTCAGAGACATATCCACTATTCTGCTGTTAATCATTATGTCCTAACTATACTCAGAGACATATCCACTTGTCTGTTGTTAATCATTATGTCCTAACTATACTCAGAGACATATCCACTATTCTGCTGTTAATCATTATGTCCTAACTATACTCAGAGACATATCCACTATTCATTCTGTTGTTAATCATTATGTCCTAACTATACTCAGAGACATATCCACTATTCTGCTGTTAATCATTATGTCCTAACTATACTCAGAGACATATCCACTATTCTGCTGTTAATCATTATGTCCTAACTATACTCAGAGACATATCCACTATTCTGCTGTTAATCATTATGTCCTAACTATACTCAGAGACATATCCACTATTCTGCTGTTAATCATTATGTCCTAACTATACTCAGAGACATATCCACTATTCTGCTGTTAATCATTATGAGATGCTAACTATACTCAGAGACATATCCACTATTCTGCTGTTAATCATTATGTCCTAACATATCCACTATTCTGTTGTTAATCATTATGTCTAACTATACTCAGAGACATATCACTATTCTGTTGTTAATCATGTCTATACTCAGAGACATATCCACTATTCTGCTGTTAATCATTATGTCCTAACTATACTCAGAGACATATCCACTATTCTGCTGTTAATCATTATGTCCTAACTATACTCAGAGACATATCCACTATTCTGGTGTTAATCATTACTATGTCCTAACTATACTCAGAGACATATCCACTATTCTGCTGTTAATCATTATGTCCTAACTATACTCAGAGACATATCCACTATTCTGATGTTAATCATTATGTCCTAATATACTCAGAGACATATCCACTATTCTGAATCATTATGTCTAACTATACTCAGAGACATATCCACTATTCTGCTGTTAATCATTATGTCCTAACTATACTCAGAGACATATCCACTATTCTGATGTTAATCATTATGTCCTAACTATACTCAGAGACATATCCACTATTCTGCTGTTAATCATTATGTCCTAACTATACTCAGAGACATATCACTATTCTGCTGTTAATCATTATGTCCTAACTATACCAGAGACATATCCACTATTCTGTTAATCATTATGTCCTAACTATACTGAGATACATATCACTATTCTGCTGTTAATCATTAATCTGATGTTAATCATTATGTCCTAACTATACTCAGAGACATATCCACTATTCTGCTGTTAATCATTATGTCCTAACTATACTCAGAGACATGTCCACTATTCTGCTGTTAATCATCATGTCCTAACTATACTCAGAGACATATCCACTATTCTGCTGTTAATCATTATGTCCTAACTATACTCAGAGACATATCCACTATTCTGCTGTTAATCATTATGTCCTAACTATACTCAGAGACATATCCACTATTCT
>NC_088413.1:7639491-7649022 GCF_034236695.1 Oncorhynchus nerka | reverse complement strand
CAACTACGACATTCATCGTCCTTTGAAAATCACCTTTCATACGCACTAATATCTCAACCCAACTATTTCAAGCAAAGTGTACACTACTCAGCACAACATTTTAGTGCACTTACTTACCTTGGTGTACCTTGACCTGTAGATGTTAGCTTAAAAAGTGAGAGAGGGGCTTAAAGATTGGGGAAAGGGGGAGGGGGTGGTGGTAGGAGGGGGTTATAAGTCCCCTTTGTCCTCGTGACGAGCCGGATCCTGACAGGGGGTCAACGTACCATGAGGAGGTTAAACAAACGTTCGTTAGCATTTTAATCCCTCCGACAGATAGAGAGAGACACAACTGACTGACTGACTGACTGACTGACTGACTGACTGACTGGCTGGCTGGCTGGCTGGCTGATTGACTGACTGACCGGCTGACTGATTGACTAACTGACTAACTGACTAACTAACTGACTGACTGACTGGCTGGCTGGCTGGCTGGCTGATTGACTGACCGGCTGACTGATTGACTAACTGACTAACTGACTGGCTGACTGGCAGATAGAAAGTGGCCTGTTGGCACTGGGATAGGTTGAGGAGCAGGCCTGATAAAATGCTGGTAAGGTTAGACAGATTAGAAAGGTGCCTGTTGGTAAGGGTAGACAGACTACAAAGGGGCCTGTTGGTAAGGGTAGACAGAGTAGAAAGGGGCCTGTTGGTAAGGGTAGACAGACTACAAAGGGGCCTGTTGGTAAGGGTAGACAGAGTAGAAAGGGGCCTGTTGGTAAGGGTAGACAGAGTAGAAAGGGGCCTGTTGGTAAGGGTAGACAGAGTAGAAAGGGGCCTGTTGGTAAGGGTAGACAGAGGAAAGGGGGGTGGGTGGAGTAGAAAGGCCGTTGGTAGGGTAGATTAGGCAGAAAGGCCTGTTGGTAAGGGTAGACAGGGTAGAAAGGGGCCTGTTGGTAAGGGTAGATTAGTAGAAAGGGTCCTGTTGGTAAGGGTAGACAGAGTAGAAAGGGGCCTGTTGGTAAGGGTAGACAGAGTAGAAAGGGGCCTGTTGGTAAGGGTAGACAGAGTAGAAAGGGGCCTGTTGGTAAGGGTAGACAGACTACAAAGGGGCCTGTTGGTAAGGGTAGACAGAGTAGAAAGGGGCCTGTTGGTAAGGGTAGACAGAGTAGAAAGGGGCCTGTTGGTAAGGGTAGACAGAGTAGAAAGGGGCCTGTTGGTAAGGGTAGACAGAGTAGAAAGGGGCCTGTTGGTAAGGGTAGATTAGTAGAAAGGGGCCTGTTGGTAAGGGTAGACAGGGTAGAAAGGGGCCTGTTGGTAAGGGTAGACAGAGTAGAAAGGGTCCTGTTGGTAAGGGTAGACAGAGTAGAAAGGGGCCTGTTGGTAAGGGGTAGACAGAGTAGAAAGGGGCCTGTTGGTAAGGGTAGACAGAGTAGAAAGGGGCCTGTTGGTAAGGGTAGACAGAGTAGAAAGGGGCCTGTTGGTAAGGGTAGACAGAGTAGAAAGGGGCCTGTTGGTAAGGGTAGACAGAGTAGAAAGGGGCCTGTTGGTAAGGGTAGACAGAGTAGAAAGGGGCCTGTTGGTAAGGGTAGACAGAGTAGAAAGGGGCCTGTTGGTAAGGGTAGACAGAGTAGAAAGGGGCCTGTTGGTAAGGGTAGACAGAGTAGAAAGGGGCCTGTTGGTAAGGGTAGACAGAGTAGAAAGGGGCCTGTTGGTAAGGGTAGATTAGTAGAAAGGGGCCTGTTGGTAAGGGTAGACAGACTAGAAAGGGGCCTGTTGGTAAGGGTAGACAGAGTAGAAAGGGGCCTGTTGGTAAGGGTAGACAGAGTAGAAAGGGGCCTGTTGGTAAGGGGTAGACAGAGTAGAAAGGGGCCTGTTGGTAAGGGTAGACAGAGTAGAAAGGGGCCTGTTGGTAAGGGTAGACAGAGTAGAAAGGGGCCTGTTGGTATGGGTAGACAGAGTAGAAAGGGGCCTGTTGGTAAGGGTAGACAGAGTAGAAAGGGGCCTGTTGAGTAAGGGTAGACAGACTAGAAAGGGGCCTGTTGGTAAGGGTAGACAGAGTAGAAAGGGGCCTGTTGGTAAGGGTAGACAGAGTAGAAAGGGGCCTGTTGGTAAGGGTAGACAGAGCTAGAAAGGGGCCTGTTGGTAAGGGTAGACAAGCAGAAAGGGACCTGTTGGTAAGGGTAGACAGACTAGAAAGGGGCCTGTTGGTAAGGGTAGACAGAGTAGAAAGGGGCCTGTTGGTAAGGGTAGACAGAGTAGAAAGGGGCCTGTTGGTAAGGGTAGACAGAGTAGAAAGGGGCCTGTTAGTAGGGGTAGACAGAGTAGAAAGGGGCCTGTTGGTAAGGGTAGACAGAGTAGAAAGGGGCCTGTTGGTAAGGGTAGACAGAGTAGAAAGGGGCCTGTTGGTAAGGGTAGACAGAGTAGAAAGGGGCCTGTTGGTAAGGGTAGATTAGGCAGAAAGGGTCCTGTTGGTAAGGGTAGACAGAGTAGAAAGGGGCCTGTTGGTAGGGGTAGACAGACTAGAAAGGGGCCTGTTGGTATAGGGATAGACAGAGTAGAAAGGGGCCTGTTGGTAAGGGTAGACAGAGTAGAAAGGGGCCTGTTGGTAAGGGTAGACAGAGTAGAAAGGGGCCTGTTGGTAAGGGTAGACAGAGTAGAAAGGGGCCTGTTGGTAAGGGGGTAGACAGAGTAGAAAGGGGCCTGTTGGTAAGGGTAGACAGAGTAGAAAGGGGCCTGTTGGTAAGGGTAGATTAGTAGAAAGGGGCCTGTTGGTAAGGGTAGACAGGGTAGAAAGGGGCCTGTTGGTAAGGGGTAGACAGAGTAGAAAGGGACCTGTTGGTAAGGGTAGACAAGTAGAAAGGGGCCTGTTGGTAAGGGTAGACAGAGCAGAAAGGGCCTGTTGGTAAGGGGTAGACAGAGTAGAAAGAGGCCTGTTGGTAAGGGTAGACAGAGTAGAAAGGGGCCTGTTGGTAAGGGTAGACAGAGTAGAAAGGGGCCTGTTGGTAAGGGTAGACAGAGTAGAAAGGGGCCTGTTGGTAAGGGTAGACAGAGTAGAAAGGGGCCTGTTGGTAAGGGTAGACAGAGTAGAAAGGGGCCTGTTGGTATGGGCAGACAGGGTAGAAAGGGGCCTGTTGGTAAGTGCAGAGAGAAAGCCGTTGGTAGTAGACAGAGTAGAAAGGGGCCTGTTGGTAGGAGTAGACAGAGTAGAAAGGCCTGTTGGTAAGGGGTAGACAGAGTAGAAAGGGGCCTGTTGGTAAGGGTAGACAGAGTAGAAAGGGGCCTGTTGGTAAGGGTAGACAGAGCTAGAAAGGGGCCTGTTGGTAAGGGTAGACAGAGTAGAAAGGGGCCTGTTGGTAAGGGTAGACAGACTCAGAAAGGGGCCTGTTGGTAAGGGTAGACAGTGTAGAAAGGGGCCTGTTGGTAAGGGTAGACAGAGTAGAAAGGGGCCTGTTGGTAAGGGTATACAGATACAAAGGGGCCTGTTGGTAAGGGTAGACAGAGTAGAAAGGGGCCTGTTGGTAGGTGGTAGACAGAGTAGAAAGGGGCCTGTTGGTAGGGTAGACAGACTAGAAAGGGGCCTGTTGGTAAGGGTAGAGTAGAAAGATATAGGGAGGGGGATTATTCTGTAGGACTGTGGAAGAGAGAGGTGTTCTGAGGCTTGATATTGTTGAGCAGGGTTTAAAGTGGACTGCCTGTGGTGGCCGGCTGGCCAGGTAAAGGACACGCCAGGCTGGATGAGCATCAGGGAGGATCATGGGGGAGAGAGAGGGGAGGGGGAGAGAGGGGGAGGGGGAGAGAGGAGGGAGTGAGGGAGGAGAGGGGAGAGGGAAGGGAGAAGGTGGGGGGAATAGAGAAGTGGGAGAGAGGAGAAGGGAGAGATGGGAGAAGGTGGGGGGTGAGGGGAGCATGAATAGAGAGTGAGGGGAGAGAGGAGAAGGGGAGAGATGGGAGAAGGTGGGGGAGGGAGGAGAGAGGGAATAGAGAAGTGGAGAGAGAGGAGAGGGAAGAGAGTGAGAGAGGAGGAAGGAGAAGTAGGGAGAAGAGAGGTTGAGAGGGGAGATGGGCTGGGGAATGCTGAGTGAGAAGGGACTGGAGCAATATGGAGAGGGGGAGCCTGGGAAGAGGAGGAGAGTAGGGGAAAGCAGGGGAGGCTGGGGCTGTCTGCCATCAGAGCAGGGGTTTTGTTCCCGTGCCACATCAGTAGACAGCCCAGTGTACACAGAAATAGAGCTAAATAGTCTGGTAACACACAGACCAAGAGGCAGAAACACAGACTTATAACAGGCAGAAACACTCACAGACCAAGAGGCAGAAACACTCACAGACCAAGAGGCAGAAACACTCACAGACCAAGAAGGCAGAAACACTCACAGACCAAGAGGGCAGAAGCACTCACAGACCAGAGACAGAAACATTCACAGACCAGAGATGGCAAAACACTCACAGACCAGAGAGGCAGAAACACTCACAGACCAAGAGAGGCAGAAACACTCACAGACCAGGCAGAAACACTCACAGACCAAGAGACAGAAACACTCACAGACCAAGAGGCAGAAACACTCACAGACCAAGAGAACCCAGAAACACTCACAGACAAGAGAGACAGAAACACTCACAGACCAAGAGACAGAAACACTCACAGACCAAGAGGCAGAAACACTCACAGACACAGAGAGACAGAAACACTCACAGACCAAGAGAGACAGAAACACAGACTTTTAAAAATGTATATATTTAACCTTTATTTTATTTAACTAAGCATATCAAGAACAGATTCTTATTTACAATGACAGCCTACCCCCGGCTAAATCCTCCCCTAACCCGTATAACGCTGGGCAAATTGTGCGCCGCCCTGTGGGACTCCCAACCACGGCCGGATGTGATACAGCCTGGATTCAAACCAGGAACTGCAGTGACGCCTCTTGCGCTGACATGCAGTGCCTTCGACCGCTGAGCCACTCGGGAGCCCAAAAACAGACAGCAACACACACAGACTTAAAACAGACAGCATCACAGACTTAAAACAGACAACAACACAGACTTAATGCTCATCTAATGGAACAACATAGGCTCTGGTCAATGGGAACAGGGCTCCATTAGGGGCTCTGGGTCTACTATACAGGGAAACAGATTAACATTAGGGCTCTGGTCTACTATACAGGAACAGATTAACATTAGGGCTCTGGTCTACTATACAGGAACAGATTAACATTAGGGCTCTGGTCTGCTATACAGGAACAGGGTTAACATTAGGGCTCTGGTCTACTATACAGGGAACAGGGCTCCATTAGGGCCTGGGTCTACTATACAGGGAACAGGGCTCCATTAGGTCCTGGTCTACTATACAGGAACAGGGCTCCATTAGGGCTCTGGTCTACTATACGTTCACTAGACAGGGAACAGGGCTCCATTAGGGCTCTGGTCTACTAGACAGGAACAGGAACATTAGGGCTCTGGTCTACTAGACAGGGAACAGGGCCATTAGGGCTCTGGTCTACTATACAGGGAACAGGGGGCCTGGTCTACTATACAGGGAACAGGTTAACATTAGGGCTCTGGTCTACTATACAGGGAACAGGGCTCCATTAGGGCTCTGGTCTACTATACAGGGAACAGGGAGCCATTAGGGCTCTGGTCTACTATACAGGAACAGGGTTCCATTAGGGCTCTGGTCTACTATACAGGGACAGGCTCCATTACAGGAACAGGGCTCATTAGGTCTACTATAGACAGGGAACAGGCCATTAGGCTCTGGCTCCATTAGGCTCTGGTCTACTAGACAGGGAACAGTTTAACATTAGGGCTCTGGTCTACTAGACAGGGGAACAGGAGGGGAGGGAACAGGTTAACATTAGGGCTCTGGTCTACTATACAGGGAACAGGTTAGCCATTAGGGCTCTGGTCTACTATACAGGGGACAGGTTAACATTAGGGCTCTGGTCTACTATACACAGGAACAGGGCTCCATTAGGGCTCTGGTCTACTATACAGGGAACAGGGCTCCATTAGAGGACTCTGGTCTACTATACAGGAACAGGGCTCCATTAGGGCTCTGGTCTACTAGACAGGGAACAGGGCTCCATTAGGGCTCTGGTCTACTATACAGGAACAGTGAGCCATTAGGGCTCTGGTCTACTATACAGGGAACAGGGCTCCATTAGGCTCTGGTCTACTATACAGGAACAGGTTAACATTAGGGCTCTGGTCTACTATACAGGGAACAGGTTAACATTAGGGCTCTGGTCTACTATACAGGGAACAGGTTAACATTAGGGCTCTGGTCTACTATACAGGAACAGGGCTCTCTGGTCTACTAGACAGGGAAACAGGTTAACATTTAGGGCTCTGGTCTACTAGACAGGGAACAGATTAACATTAGGGCTCCACTATACAGGGAACAGATTAACATTCTGGTCTACTATACAGGGAACAGGGGCTCCTACTATACAGGGAACAGGGGCTCCATTAGGTCTCTGGTCTACTATACAGAGGGCTCCATTAGGGCTCTGGTCTACTATACAGGAACAGTTTAACATTAGGGCTCTGGTCTACTAGACAGGGAACAGTGAGCCAATAGGGCTCTGGTCTACTATATACAGGGAACAGGGCTCCATTGGGGCTCTGGTCTACTATACAGGGACAGGTTAACATTAGGGCTCTGGTCTACTATACAGGGGACAGGTTAACATTAGGGCTCTGGTCTACTATACAGGGAACACTATATTAGGCTCCACTATAGGGCTCTGGTCTACTATACAGGAACAGGCTCCATTAGGGCTCTGGTCTACTATACAGGAACAGGGCTCCATTAGGGCTCTGATACAGGGAACAGGCTCTGGTCTACTATACAGGAAACAGATTAACATTAGGGCTCTGGATACAGGGCAGATTCCATTAGGCTCTGGTCTACTATACAGGGAACAGTTTAACATTAGGGCTCTGGGTCTACTATACAGGGAACAGGATTAACAGTAGGGCTCTGGTACTATACAGGGAACAGGGCTCCATTAGAGCTCTGGTCTACTATACAGGGAACAGGCTAACATTAGGCTCTGGTCTACTATACAGGGAACAGGTTAACATTGGGGCTCTGGTCTACTATACAGGAACAGGTTAACATTAGGGCTCTGGTCATACAGGAACAGGGCTCTGGTCTACTATACAGGGAACAGGGCTCCATTAGGCTCTGGTCTACTATACAGGGAACAGGGCTCCATTAGGCTCTGGTCTACTATACAGGGAACAGTTTAACATTAGGCTCTGGTCTACTAGACAGGAACAGTGAGCCATTAGGGCTCCTGGTCTACTATACAGGGAACAGGGCTCCATTAGGGCTCATTACAGGGCTCTGGTCTACTATACAGGAACAGATTAACATTAGGGCTCTGGGTCTACTAATAGGAACAGGAGCCATTAGGCTCCTACTATACAGGGAACAGGGCTCTGTCTACTATACAGGGAATAGGGCTCCATTAGGGCTCTGGTCTACTAGACAGGGAACAGTGAGCCATTAGGGCTCTGGTCTACTATACAGGGAACAGGGCTCCATTAGGCTCTGGTCTACTAGACAGAGTTTAACATTAGGAGCTCTGGTCACTAGACAGGAACAGTGAGCCAATAGGGCTCTGGTCTACTAAACAGGGAACAGGTTAACATTAGGCTCTGGTCTACTATACAGGGAACAGGTTAGCCATTAGGGCTCTGGGTCTACTATACAGGGAACAGGTTAACATTAGGGCTCTGGTCTACTATACAGGGAACAGGGCTAACATTAGGGCCTGGTCTACTATACAGGAACAGGGCTCCATTAGGGCTCTGGTCTACTATACAGGGAACAGGGCTCCATTAGGGCTCTGGTCTACTACAGGAACAGGGCTCTGGTCATTAGGGCTAACATTAGGGCTCTGGTCTACTATACAGGGAACAGGGCTCCATTAGGGCTCTGGTCTACTACACAGGGAACAGGGAGCCAATAGGGCTCTGGTCTACTAGACAGGGAACAGGTTAACATTAGGGCTCTGGTCTACTATACAGGGAACAGATTAACATTAGGGCTCTGGTCTACTATACAGGGAACAGGTTAACATTAGGGCTCTGGTCTACTATACAGGGAACAGGGAGCCATTAGGGCTCTGGTCTACTAGACAGGGAACAGGTTAACATTAGGGCTCTGGTCTACTATACAGGGAACAGGTTAACATTAGGGCTCTGGTCTACTATACAGGGAACAGGTTAACATTAGGGCTCTGGTCTACTAGACAGGGAACAGATTAACATTACGGCTCTGGTCTACTATACAGGGAACAGGTTAACATTACGGCTCTGGTCTACTACACAGGGAACAGGGCTCCATTAGGTCTCTGGTCTACTATACAGGGAACAGGGCTCCATTAGGGCTCTCGTCTACTATACAGGGAACAGATTAACATTAGGGCTCTGGTCTACTATACAGGGAACAGGTTAACATTAGGGCTCTGGTCTACTATACAGGGAACAGGTTAACATTAGGGCTCTGGTCTACTAGACAGGGAACAGGTTAACATTACGGCTCTGGTCTACTATACAGGGAACAGGGCTCCATTAGGTCTCTGGTCTACTATACAGGGAACAGTTTAACATTAGGGCTCTGGTCTACTATACAGGGAACAGAACTCTGGTCTACTATACAGGGAACAGGACTCTGGTCTACTATACAGGGAACAGGGCTCTATTAGGGCTCTGGTCTACTATACAGGGAACAGTTTAACATTAGGGCTCTGGTCTACTATACAGGGAACAGATTAACATTAGGGCTCTGGTCTACTATACAGGGAACAGGACTCTGGTCTACTATACAGGGAACAGGGCTCCATTAGGGCTCTGGTCTACTATACAGGGAACAGGGCTCTGGTCTACTATACAGGGAACAGGTTAACATTAGGGCTCTGGTCTACTATACAGGGAACAGATTAATATTAGGGCTCTGGTCTACTATACAGGGAACAGTTTAACATTAGGGCTCTGGTCTACTATACAGGGAACAGATTAACATTAGGACTCTGGTCTACTATACAGGGAACAGGTTAACATTAGGACTCTGGTCTACTATACAGGGAACAGGGCTCCATTAGGGCTCTGGTCTACTATACAGGGAACAGGTTAACATTAGGGCTCTGGTCTACTATACAGGGAACAGGTTAACATTAGGGCTCTGGTCTACTATACAGGGAACAGGTTAACATTAGGGCTCTGGTCTACTATACAGGGAACAGGGCTCTGGTCTACTATACAGGGAACAGGGCTCCATTAGGGCTCTGGTCTACTATACAGGGAACAGGGCTCCATTAGGGCTCTGGTCTACTATACAGGGAACAGATTAACATTAGGGCTCTGGTCTACTAGACAGGGAACAGGGCTCCATTAGGGCTCTGGTCTACTATACAGGGAACAGATTAACATTAGGGCTCTGGTCTACTATACAGGTAACAGATTAACATTAGGGCTCTGGTCTACTATACAGGGAACAGGGCTCCATTAGGGCTCTGGTCTACTATACAGGGAACAGATTCA
>NC_088413.1:7591300-7638991 GCF_034236695.1 Oncorhynchus nerka | reverse complement strand
ATAAGGCCTTCTATGTAGAAAAACCCCTTCCATTATTCAGGTCTCCTTCCCATTGTCCTCCTTTATAGGATTGGGTATATGCCCCGTTTCTACACGTCTGGGTTACTAATACTGGTCCGGGGGTTAGGTTAACTATCCAGCCTGATAGCATGGTACCCTAATACTGATCCGGGGGTTAGGTTAACTATCCAGCCTGATAGCATGGTACCCTAATACTGGTCCGGGGGTTAGGTTAACTATCCAGCCTGATAGCATGGTACCCTAATACTGGTCCGGCGGTTAGGTTAACTATCCAGCCTGATAGCATGGTACCCTAATACTGGTCCGGGGGTTAGGTTAACTATCCAGCCTGATAGCATGGTACCCTAATACTGGTCCGGGGGTTAGGTTAACTATCCAGCCTGATAGCATGGTACCCTAATACTGGTCCGGTTAGGTTAACCATCCAGCCTGATAGCATGGTACCCTAATACTGGTCCGGGGTTAGGTAACTATCCAGCCTGATAGCATGGTACCTAATACTGGTCCGGGGTTAGGTTAACTATCCAGCCTGATAGCATGGTACCCTAATACTGGTCCGGGGGTTAGGTTAACTATCCAGCCTGATAGCATGGTACCCTAATACTGGTCCGGGGGTTAGGTTAACTATCCAGCCTGATAGCATGGTACCCTAATACTGGTCCGGGGGTTAGGTTAACTATCCAGCCTGATAGCATGGTACCCTAATACTGGTCCGGGGTTAGGTTAACTATCCAGCCTGATAGCATGGTACCCTAATACTGGTCCGGGGTTAGGTTAACTATCCAGCCTGATAGCATGGTACCTGGTCCGGGGGTTATTAACTATCCAGCCTGATAGCATGGTACCCTAATACTGGTCCGGGGTTAGGTTAACTATCCAGCCTGATAGCATGGTACCCTAATACTGGTCCGGGGGTTAGGTTAACTATCCAGCCTGATAGCATGGTACCCTAATACTGGTCCGGGGGTTAGGTTAACTATCCAGCCTGATAGCATGGTACCCTAATACTGGTCCGGGGTTAGGTTAACTATCCAGCCTGATAGCATGGTACCCTAATACTGGTCCGGGGGTTAGGTTAACTATCCAGCCTGATAGCATGGTACCCTAATACTGGTCCGGGGGTTAGGTTAACTATCCAGCCTGATAGCATGGTACCCTAATACTGGTCCGGGGGTTAGGTTAACTATCCAGCCTGATAGCATGGTACCCCTAATACTGGTCCGGGGTTAGGTTAACTATCCAGCCTGATAGCATGGTACCCTAATACTGGTCCGGGGTTAGGTTAACTATCCAGCCTGATAGCATGGTACCCTAATACTGGTCCGGGGGTTAGGTTAACTATCCAGCCTGATAGCATGGTACCCTAATACTGGTCCGGGGGTTAGGTTAACTATCCAGCCTGATAGCATGGTACCCTCAACGTCTTTCCATTGTATTGTTTGGGTGCTATTTTCTTCTGGACTATTCTTCCAACCAGTGTGGTTAGTTTTGCTTTTTAGCTTTACTGTGGGGAATCCTGGGCATTTGGTGTCATTTGCAGTGTCACATTGTACAGGTATGCCCCATCTTTTTGTGAATGATCTAAAACTTGGTAATTCCCTTTCGCATTCTTGTTGCTCTAGGTATACTACTTTTCCTATTTCTAGATCTTCTTCATCGTATTTTAAGGCCAAATAAAATCCTAATCCTAATCCTTGGTTCTGTACTCCCCCAACTTCATATTTCCTGTGAAATATAAGAGGGAGAGCATCCTTTAGTTTATTCTTATTTTTTAACTATTGGGATTCTGGGTTTGGATGGGTTTGATCCAAATACCAATTTCATCCTGTGTTCTCTTTTGAGTGCTGCCTTTTGTTTATCTTTTCCCTCTCCAGCAGCACTGTCTGTATATATGTACTTGTGGTAAGAGTAGACTCCTTCTGTCTTGAACACCGGGTCCTGAGCTATGTACAGCTGCCACCCTAGCCCAAGTCTGTACCTCCTCCTGCCATCTCCATCATGGGGAGGAACATCCTTTCCTCCACTCAGAGGGGTGACAAAGGTGACAATTTGCTGCTTTTCCATTGCTCTGCCCCAGTGTAACTCTCTGACTGGCCTGCACTGACCTTCCCACCAGCACCTTCTCATGAATCCAGGGTGTTTGTTAGACTCGTGGTTGTTGTCTAGGGGGTAGTCGTCTATCTGGTCCCAACCTGTGGACTCCAGAAGCACTCCATCCCAGGCTACACTAGGGTCTACTAGGATCCATTCACCCTGTCCTGTTTCCATCCAGGTCTGTTTGTTGACTCTGTCTATCCCATATCCATCACTAGGTCCCTCTCCAAGGTCCCTAGCTCTCAGATACTCATAACTGGAGTTAAAGGTAGCCTAGTGGTTAGAGCGTTGGACTAGTAACCGGAAGGTTGCAAGTCCAAACCCCCGAGCTGACAAGGTACAAATCTGTCGTTCTGCCCCTGAACAGGCAGTTAACTCACTGTTCCCAGGCCGTCATTGAAAATAAGAATTTGTTCTTAACTGACTTGCCTGGTTAAATAAAGGTAAAATAAATAAAATTAAAATAAAAAATTGGAATCTCTGGGTCAGTTGGCCTGGTTCTATTCCCAGGGTTGCCGTTGGAATGGGCCAGAGAGGCACTTCTATCCTCACTGGGGTCAAAATGGCTCCTTTGGTTAATGTAACTTCTGTAACCCTCTGCCTTCGGCACTCCAGACAATCTCCTCCCCATCTGTCCCATGCACACTGGCACCCTCTGGGGTTCCAGGGGCCATTCACTGTTCATATGTCTAGTGCACAGTGTGACATAGTGTTGCAGTTGCATCTACCACATACTTGTGTTCTACCATACCTGCACCTATACTCTCCTGAGGCTCCATCAGAGCACATCTCTAGTTGCCTGATGCTTAGCTCAGCGGGCCCTTCGTATTGCATATCGCCAGTGGGCTCATTGCACACGTCACAAGGGACACACTTCAGTCTGCTGGAGCCAGGTAGACCTGTCAGAACGCTTCGTTCCCAGACTACTCTTCCTGTGCTCCCTCCTTTGAAGCCCTGTCTGGCTAATTCCTCATGTCTAAAGTGCCTGCCTAATCAAATGGTGTTTGGACTCCTCCTGACTTGGAGGCCTGCTCTGCACTCTAGGAGTTATTTCCAGTCTGGTACGATTATGGAGGACATACTTTATTTTTCTTAAGTTGTGCTATGTCAACTGTTCTTCCACAAGCTGTCCTTACAGTATTAGCGCTGGTTACTTCCTCAATAATACGCCTTTTACCGTATTTCTTTGGCACTACCAGGTCACTTTTATCTGCCGCTGGATTCTTCCTAATCCTGATCCAGTCTCCTACCTTTAAAAGACAAGGTAGAGGGGTAGACTGGAGATTAGGAATATCCACCGTACTATTTATCCCTGGTAGTCCCATCAGTTCCCTAGGGCTAGGCCCTGAACTGGTTGGAGTGCTGTTTAACTCTATGCATGCCTGCACTAGTTTTGGTCCCCAATCTTTGTCAGCTCTCCACAACCCCAAAGTTGTTTTTAGCTTGCCAATGGTCCTCTCTGCACACCCGTTTGCTTGTGGTGTGTAGGGAGGTGAGAAGATGTTCCGTATTTCCCCCTGGGAGCACCACTCTTCTACCTTTTTGTTTTTATACTGACGTCCATTGTCAGTCCTGATCGACTGAAACCGTCCTAGGGTCAAAGTCAAAAGGTTAAGCATTGTCAACACAGGCAGAGCATTGCATGTTTTCGCTGTGTGTACCATTGTGTAGCCTGTTGCCATGCACACCGCTACTATAGCATACCTATGTCCCAGTACCTTAGCACTTTTCATGGGACCCATAGTGTCTAATGCTATTTGACTCCAGGGCGTGCATGTTTTGATGTGTTGATCAGACACTCTTCCTAGATTACTAGGCTTTTGCTCTTGACAGGTAATGCACTGCTGGCACACCAGTTTGGCCTCTACTGGGTCAAATTCAATCTGGTCCTGTCTAAGGCGCTTTATAAAGATTTTGGGACCTGGGTGTCCCCAATCTATGTGTAACGCCTTAAGTTTGTCTGCTTCAGTTCTGTAGAGAACTATTCTGCCCATCTGGACTAGTTCATCTACTTCCCTGATGCCTTGTTGATTGAAGTCAGCTTCCTTTCCACCCCCATCTACTGTGTGGGCTTTTTGGTGACTGACAACAACATCCATTCTATCCATTCTTCTTCTTATTGCTGAATCTGCTTGTTCTTAGCACTCCTGTAACCATTATTCTGCCATTGGGGCGGCAGGGTAGCCTAGTGGTTAGAGTGTTGGACTAGTAACCGGAAGGTTGTGAGTTCAAACCCCCGAGCTGAGAAGGTACAAATCTGTCGTTCTGCCCCTGAACAGGCAGTTAACCCACTGTTCCCAGGCTGTCATTGAAAATAAGAATGTGTTCTTAACTGACTTGCCTGGTTAAATAAAGGTAAAAAAATATATATATATATATTTTTTTTTTTATATATATATATATACTTTTTATCAGAAGTCATGGCCTGGGCACTGTAGTGACTGTCTGTGACCAACTCTAACCTTTTTAGATTTGAACCAGCACAGTGTAGCAGAGCTTCCATTATGGCCATGACTTCTGCTTTCTGGGCAGTGCCTGCTATTTCTTGTTTCCTTTTTATGAGTGTTTCGCCAGTGGCTTTGTTTTTTACAATAAAACCCCACTTGGTTACTCCTGTTTTCTCACTTCCATCCGTGAACAATACTATGTCCCTAGGTTTATCCTCCTTTGGTTTCACCTTGACTGTTGTAGGTCCTGGGTATTCAGTGTCCCATCCTTGGTCACTGATGAACACAACTCCTTTGGTGGCATGTACGTTCCTCCACTTATCCCAAGTGGTGGTTGTAATACCTACCATTTTCTTCGTATGGTTAGTGGCCCATAGTTCGTTTAGTTCTGTGTCTTTTATGATTATGGCCTGTCCTTGGGCAAGGGACACTATTTTGTTCCAGTATAGTTCTAGCAGGGCCATTTTAGCTCCGGGACTTGAGTATTTCACTATGGGTCCTTTCAACTGCTTACTGTAGCACTTGATTGTTCTCTCCGATCCTTCATTGGCCACCCATATGAACCCGTCCCTATCTATGTCCTCCCCTTCTAATTTTACAAATATCCATAGGGGCAGATTGGGGTTTCTTGGCTCATTAGTCCGGGCTACAGCTGCCATCTTTTTAAAAAACTTTATCCCTGATTCAGTCATTTTGTCTGTTCAAATTATGGACTCTTTCCCATGTTTCTTATGTGACAGTTCTAGTTGGTCATTTCGTCTAGTAATGCCTTTATAGCAATGCTTAGCTACTCTGCTATATCCCGGTATGTGGTTTCTAATATACCCTAGTTTACCTAGGCATTTCTGCATCTCAATCACTGTTGTGGCTTCTCCGTTCGCTGCACTTTTTCTAGGTTTCCTTCACTTGCGGTTATTCCGTCGCTGATTGTGAAACCGAGAAAGCTGACTTCCTTCCTATCTGGCTTTTTGTCAGATTCAGTTTCCTGCCTGCAGTATTCAACTTGGTTAAGGCCTATTTTGTGTCTGGCTATTTTGCATTGCTTCCCTGGCTTATGTACTCCTCCAATTATTTTATGTGTGTTCTGACTCTCTCTATTTGGTCTGGAACAAAAAAATGGTTCGTATTTATGACTCCCTTACTTATAATTATTTAGCGTCCAATAAGTTGAGGAGATTTTCTTCTCCTTGTAGCATATTTATCCGTAAGTGGTTTATTATTTTCATATCTTTTTTAAAGTCCATCCTGAAATTGTACCCTGAGGCGTCCACTCTTTGCATTATTTACTTCCCTGTAACGTCCAATTCCCCTACTCCTGTGTCAGTGTCTAACTGCCCTAATACATTTGCACATGGGACACTATCTGTCTCAGTTCTTTCAATGTAGTTATGTCTATGTTTAACTTCCTCTTAACTGCTGCTTTAATGGCTGTGGTTTAAAACCGGCCTTTTTCGCTTCCGCATCTGATTCCTGTTGCCGCAGCTAATACTGACAGTACCAGATATGTTTCTGTCTGTTTCCAAATATTGACTGACTGTCTCACTGTCTCCCTGTTTACACTAATGACTTTTATAGAACTCAACATTTCTATGTAGTAACCTATAAGATAATTATATAGTTCAACTTAATTAACCCGATACTCTCAATGACCCTGGGTCACAACAGATGCCGTATATTCTTGTCATCTTTCTACTATTTGAAGACAAACCTTCAAATGATTAGATAAGGCCAAAACGCTGCTAAACATAGCATATGTTCTCTGTACTAATGAAATCTCTTTTTCGGGAGTCCACTGTATTTGATCTAACAATAACCTGGGTTAATCTTAACTCAGTCTAATCAATCATTTTATATATGTTGCGTAGTATGTGATCCATTACCTACAGTACTTTATTATCCCTAAGAACTGCAACATATTTATTTTCAAAATTACATTTAATGCTTATAAAATCACTCTTTTTCTACCTTCATCTTTTCTCTGCCCTGTTGGCTTAAAATATATCCTAAATACTTAACATGAGTCTCCCTGCATGGCTCTCAACATTACACTAGTGTCTCCTAGATTCGTTGGAGTCCCGTCTTGTAGCAGGGCCATTGCCATGGGGTACCAGGGCTGTGCATAGAAGGCCACTTTGCCACAATACACACTTACATCCTCTGGCCCCCTTCTTTTTCTGGGATGACTTTTATTAGAACCCAATTTCGTATTACTACGAGGTCTGCCTGCCTTGACGGCGCTGAAAATAATTCACTCCTGTTAACATATCTTCACCTTGAGGTTTGTATAAATGTCCTATTTAGTTATAAACTCTATAGTACTTTCTTATTTCTCAGGGATTTCTCCTCAAAGAACGCCCATAGTGACACTTACGCACTATGTTAGCTTTACTTTCCCAAGGAAATAATACAATTTCAAAGTAGTTATACACTGGTGTTCCTTAATTTCCACCTGTTCCAACAATTCCTAGTGAAGTTGATCAGTCTTCACGGGAAATTCTTAGGATTCAGGGCTATTTGCCTAATCCTGTTATTGGAGGGGCCACCTGTTCCCTTTTGGTCAGTGGCCCTAGGGTAGTCCTGGTACGCACATTTTGGGCATAGTGCTGGGTAGACCTGCCTTTTGCCTGCGTATCATTTCCTGTTCTGTACCATTATTTATTTTGCAGGGACTAGATTATCTCCACTAATATTAAGATGATTAATCTTAGCTAATGTGGCTTGTCTAACACCCCCATGTCGGGCTACTCCTATGGCATCCGGCCAATAAGTCCTTAAATCGTGCATTACCATGGCCAGACGTGCGTCATCTGGGGTGGGAGCACTTTTATCCTCCATTTCTTGGCTTTCATTCTGGGGTGAAGGTATTTTATGGCTGTCTGGTCTAATGTTCTCAGTCCGCCCGTAAGAGAAACATCCTGATGGTTTGTAAGGTCTTTTCGCCTTCCTATGTCACTCGTCATGGAGAGCCAATGCTCTTCCTGCATCTGGGTCCAGCTCTCTAACTCTTTAAAGATACCTACTTTAGTATTGTTTGGAAATAGAACCCTCAAGTAGTAGAGTCTTTTGCCTTGTCACTCTTCAGCCCTGCCCCTTGGCCGGCACGGTCCAGCTCTTCCTGGATCTGGGATGTATAACCAGGACCGCTGAACCCCAAGAGGTCTTTTGCCTTGTCACTCTCAACGGTCCAGCTCTAGCTGGGATGTGTGAACCCCAAGAGAGGTGTTTTGCCTGGTCACTCTCAACGGTCTAGCTCTAGCTGGGATGTGTGAACCCCAAGAGAGGTGTTTTGCCTGGTCACTCTCAACGGTCTAGCTCTAGCTGGGATGTGTGAACCCCAAGAGAGGTGTTTTGCCTTGTCACTCTCAACGGTCTAGCTCTAGCTGGGATGTGTGAACCCCAAGAGAGATGTTTTGCCTTGTCACTCTCAACGGTCTAGCTCTAGCTGGGATGTGTGAACCCCAAGAGAGGTGTTTTGCCTTGTCACTCTCAACGGTCTAGCTCTAGCTGGGATGTGTGAACCCCAAGAGAGGTCTTTTGCCTTGTCACTCTCAACGGTCTAGCTCTAGCTGGGATGTGTGAACCCCAAGAGAGGTCTTTTGCCTTGTCACTCTCAACGGTCCAGCTCTAGCTGGGATGTGTGAACCCCAAGAGAGGTCTTTTGCCTTGTCACTCTCAACGGTCTAGCTCTAGCTGGGATGTGTGAACCCCAAGAGAGGTCTTTTGCCTGGTCACTCTCAACGGCCTAGCTCTAGCTGGGATGTGTGAACCCCAAGAGAGGTCTTTTGCCTGGTCACTCTCAACGGTCTAGCTCTAGCTGGGATGTGTGAATCCCAAGAGAGGTCTTTTGCCTTGTCACTCTCAACGGTCCAGCTCTAGCTGGGATGTGTGAACCCCAAGAGAGGTCTTTTGCCTGGTCACTCTCAACGGTCTAGCTCTAGCTGGGATGTGTGAACCCCAAGAGAGGTGTTTTGCCTTGTCACTCTCAACGGTCTAGCTCTAGCTGGGATGTGTGAACCCCAAGAGAGGTGTTTTGCCTTGTCACTCTCAACGGTCTAGCTCTAGCTGGGATGTGTGAACCCCAAGAGAGGTCTTTTGCCTTGTCACTCTCAACGGTCTAGCTCTAGCTGGGATGTGTGAACCCCAAGAGAGGTCTTTTGCCTTGTCACTCTCAACGGTCCAGCTCTAGCTGGGATGTGTGAACCCCAAGAGAGGTATTTTGCCTTGTCACTCTCAACGGTCCAGCTCTAGCTGGGATGTGTGAACCCCAAGAGAGGTCTTTTGCCTTGTCACTCTCAACGGTCTAGCTCTAGCTGGGATGTGTGAACCCCAAGAGAGGTCTTTTGCCTGGTCACTCTCAACGGTCTAGCTCTAGCTGGGATGTGTGAACCCCAAGAGAGGTGTTTTGCCTTGTCACTCTCAACGGTCTAGCTCTAGCTGGGATGTGTGAACCCCAAGAGAGGACTTTTGCCTTGTCACTCTCAACGGTCTAGCTCAAGCTGGGATGTGTGAACCCCACGTTTATCCTCTAGACTCCTTTTACACCACTAATGGATCCTTGAGTTGTTATTAAGCCTTCTTCCTACCAGTCTCTTTTTTGATTTCCCTCAGGTTGAGTATTTCCCCTCTGTGATGTATCTAGTTTAAAGTGTGAAGACCTTTAGTCAACTTAGTCTCACTACTCTGCCCGTCGGCTATGTATCACTTGGATAATAAAACTTAGATAGATCGATAAGACAATTAAATGAATCACTACTGGACACACCTTCCTCTTTGTCTTTTAATGGTAACTCACTTTGTCATGGAGTATTGGTCTCCGTTTCCAGTTTCCCGGTAGCGGGGAGTGTCAGAGTTGTTATCTCCCGTGCCGTTAACTGTCTTGGGAGGGCGTTTTACTCGAGACAAAATAAGACTACCGTTTATTTTTGGAAACACTCTGTTTTTTTGCCTTTTACAATCAAACACACTTCAAAATAGACCATTTTTTACTTGGTCACACACAGCGTTAATCAAAACATGCAAATGCCTTAATGCTCTAAATGCCTGGTACAATGATAACACTTATCTCTAATAAAATATAATATTTCAACTTAATTACCTTTAAAAGATGACAGGGAGATCCACGAGATCAGGAGTGGTGTTTCAATCGGTCAGAGTTCTTTAAGAATTTAGTGAGGTAGCGACTCCCCTCTACTGGCTGAGAGGTTGAATTGGAGTCTGTGGTTTACTAAATTTAGAGATTCAAGTTTGGACTGGATGAGAGAACCCACTGGTGATTCCCTGCCCCAATGGAATATCAAAGAGTCTGTGGCGCGCAACGAGGCCGAGGTACTGAGCTCAATCGAGAGGTTAAGTTACTGAGACTTTCTCTGGATATAATTGCAATCAGTATACACAGACCTGGTCAGTAGGTGACAGAACAGCTGTTCAATAGTTAAACGGTATAACCCAGAGTCCCTTCTCAGATCCAGCAAGTTAGAATCTTTGTAATTTGAGTTTTAGGCACCAATGCCTTTTAAAGTCAAATGGTTGTCTTATGAAATCAGAATTCAAAAAGTCAGCGCCGAAGTATCGGCAGTTTCTCTATATATACCTTTTTATCCATCACTCGAGGTCACGTGAGTGTCCTCCCCTCTACAAACTTGGAGGACACACAGCTGATTTACCACACATTAACAACAGTTCATATATGGGCATCCGTTTATGACAGTGCCCTTATTCTATCAGCAATGAGTCTAACAGCTGTTCCCATTCAGAGGTGCCACTTGAGGCAGAGGGTGGTTCTTCCTGACACCAGTCTTGTTCAGTAGTTGGTTGGCTTGAGTCATCTTCTGGTGACGTTGCCCAATCCAGTATTTCAGTAGGCGTGGTCATCTCTGTCTCTATTATTGGTGGGTAAGGCAGGGGAAGAGGTCCAGGAGGTAGATCCATTTGGCGTTTCACTACACCCTCACTGACACACTTGTTGAATTAAGCAAGAGAACATGACAACAAAGTTCTTACTGAAACAACACAGGAGACTGTAAAGAGGGAAGACAGAGCAAGTGTTTGATGGTTGGAGGCCTGGTCCAACCTTTATGTTAAAACCTGTTGTGACTAGGGGGCAGTATTTTCATTTTGTCTGTGAGTATAACAGAACTCATGTTGCAGGCGAAAGCCTGAGAAAAATCCAATCCGGAAGTGCCCCATGTTTTGAAAGCGCTGCGTTCCAATGAGTCCCTATTGAGCAGTGAATGGGCTATCAACCAGATTACTCTTTCTCCGTATTCCTGAAGGTGTCTACAGCGTTGTGACGTAGTTTTACGCAGTTTATGTTGAAGAATACCCGGAAGCGGCTACATTGCGCAAGTGGTCGTCTGATGCTGCCAGAGAGATTCTCGCGTAAAATACAGAGGTAGCCATTACTCCAATCGGTCCTACTGAAAAACGAATTGTCCCGATGGATATATTATCGAATAGATATTTGAAAAACACCTTGAGGATGGATTATAAACAACGTTTGCCATGTTTCTGTCGATATTATGGAGCTAATTTGGAATATTTTTGACTGCAAGTTCCGGGGGATTTCTCAGCCAAATGTGAAGAACAAACGGAGCTATTTCGCCTACAAAAATAATATTTTGGGAAAAAAGGAACATTTGCTATCTAACTGGGAGTCTCGTGAGTGAAAACATCCGAAGCTCATCAAAGGTAAACAATTTAATTTGATTGCTTTTCTGATTTCCGTGACGAAGTTACCTGCTGCTAGCTTGACAAAATGCTATGCTAGGCTATCAATAAACTTACACAAATGCTTGTCTAGCTTTGGCTGACATGTTTTGAAAATATGAGATGACAGGGTGATTGACAAAAGGCTAAGCTGTGTCTCAATATATTTCATTTGTGATTTTCATGAATAGGATTTTTTTAGGGATATTTATGCTAATTGGTGTCAGGCGATGATTACGCTTCCGCATGCAGGATGGGGAGTCACTAGAGTATTCATATATGCAAATACACAAGGTGTATTTATGCAAATGAAGCACCTATTTTCTTTATTTAAAATAATACTACATATCTGAAACATTAACAAAATGAATATATAAATGTTTTCATTCTTACAATAATTTTGGGGGAAATTGTCCAATAAATGTAAAACCTCAATTCACACCAAAATCTCAACTCCATTAATATTTGTTTGTTCCAGTAGAATATTGTATGTGCTATAATTCAGTAAATATCTGATGGATTATAAAAATGATAAACGTTTGGAGTATCTTCAGCCACTGTGAGGAGGCCTGCGTCTTGTGACCGTAGAATTACACACAGGACTCCTCAGACACACCCCTCGAGAAGTGAAGTGCTCTAAACCGAGCCAAGTCTTATGCAAATGATCAACATGTAATTTACAGTAAGTCATTTGCCTTTTTTTCAGTAAGAAGCCTGTGACACAAAGACTCTCACACAGCCAGAGCCCGGACTTGAAACCGATTTAACATCTCTGGAGAGACCTGAAAATATAAAAAACTGTTTTTGCTTTGTTATTATGAGGTGTGTAGATTGATGAAGACAATGTTTATGGATGAGGGAAAAAAACAGTTTAATCCATTTTAGAATAAGTCTGTAACGTAACAAAATGTAGAGAAAGTCAAGAGGTCTGAAAACTTTCCAAATGCTCTGTAGCCATGTTATTTAGACTTGTAGCCATGTTATTTAGACTTGTAGCCATGTTATTTAGACTTGTTATTCTACTTCGTTTATTCACTGTGTATTTATTTATTGTGTCACTATTTTAAATGTTGTATCTTTAACTCTGCATTGTTGGAAAAGGATCTGTCAGTCAGCATTTCACTATTAGCAAACACATGTTGTTTACGAAGAAAATTACAAATTACGTTTGATTTTGATTGAAATAGGTGCCGGCAGTCATTTTTGGTGCCTGAACTCTGCAATATGTTCAAGCCAATATTCTGTTAGTGGTTCTGGAAGTCAAGCAGTAGAACATGTGAGGTTCTGGAACTCAGTTCTGGTGTTCTGTCCCTTGTCAATCTTGTGTATTTCCCTCAGTCATTCAAAGATCACATGAACACAAAAGTAGACACAAATACAACGCTGATAAAGAGAAGGTTCTTCTGGTAATAATTTGTTCTTCAGTGTCTTGTCAGTGGTGGAAGAGATACTCTGGAGCTGCTGCAGTGTGTCTGGGGCTGCTGTGTGTTCTCCTACTGGCTGGGATCATTGGCCTGTTTCTCTACCGTGAGTTTGATATGTTCTCACTCAAACATTCTTCATCATCAGTGGTGTAATGACCAGGGATCAATTATTTTTAATTTCAGACAATTCAATTCATAAAGTACACCAAATTCCAATTCCACATTTTCCTCATTGAAAAGCATTGAAGAGAATTGAAATTCAATTAGAATTCCAGTTTACTACCTGAATTGAAATGCAATTGACCCCAATCCTGGTCATGTCTGATTAACATTTCCACTGTTACCTTGTTCATTGGTCATATTATTTCACAGAGAGAAACCAATTGACCAGTTCCAACACCCTGACCAAAGAGAGGGACCAGCTACAGACCTGTTCCAACACCCTGACCAAAGAGAGGGACCAGCTACAGACCTGTTCCAACACCCTGACCAAAGAGAGGGACCAGCTACAGACCAGTTACAACACCCTGACCAAAGAGAGAGACCAGCTACAGACCAGCTACAACACCCTGACCAAAGAGAGAGACCAGCTACAGACCAGCGGAAACAATCTGACTGAAGAGAGAGACCAGCTACAGACTAGCAACAACACGCTGACCAAAGAGAGGGACCAATTACAGACCAGTTACAACACCCTGACCAAAGAGAGAGACCAGCTACAGACCAGATACAGCACCTTGACCAAAGAGAGAGACCAGCTACAGACCAGATACAACACCCTGACGAAAGAGAGAGACCAGCTACAGACCAGTTACAACACCTTGACCAAAGAGAGAGACCAGATACAGACCAGCTACAACACCCTGACCAAAGAGAGAGACCAGCTACAGACCAGCAACAATACCCTGACCAAAGAGAGAGACCAGCTACAGAAAGAGACAGAACGTCTGAAATAATCTTTAGTTGAGAAAGGTGAGTCAAATTGTCTAATGACTGTTCTGTTTCACAGTCTCTGTATCAGTTCACATGTCACTTATAAACAGGAAATTGAAAATTACATTAAATGAAAAATGTGAGAAACAAACTACGACTTCAAAACTTCCTATTAGTTAGTACCTGTCTTCCTTGAGGTTATGATTGATACTTAATTCAATGTTGTATTAAAGTGACTAAAGCAGGAAATGTTCAACTTATAGTGTGTCCTCGAGGATGGAAGAAGCTTGGTAGCAGTTGTTATTACGTCTCTACTGAGTACAAATCCTGGGAGGAGAGCAGACAGGACTGCAGAAATAGAGGAGCAGACCTGGTGGTCATCAACAGCCAAGAACAACAGGTAATCTCTTATAGCTTTAATGTAATGACATGAAAAAAACAAAATGGCAGATTATTATCTGTCCAGTATAGAAAATTCTCACAGGTACCATAGTTTATAGTTACATTTCTCCATAACCATCCCTCAGGGTTTTTTGACTGAAACAGGGGCGGGGTAGAACACTATCTTATTGTTTCAACTGCTGATTGCACCTTTACTGTCAATCACCAGTAATACATGAATTACTGCCACTTGTTTTGACAGCTTGATGCCTCAACGTGTTACTCAACTGTGTTTCAGAAGAGGAAGTCAGCCAGAACAACCACAGGGAGAGAGTTCCTGTTCAAGGGTTGCAATCAGTATTGTACTGTACCAATTCAGAGTTGATATCCCATAGCCATAGTTACCACATCTACAGAGACCAAAAGCATCCGTTTGAAGACGTACTGTACCAATTCAGAGTTGATATCCCATAGCCATAGTTACCACATCTACAGAGACCAAAAGCATCAGTTTGAAGACGTACTGTACCAATTCAGAGTTGATATCCCGTAGCCATAGTTACCACATCTACAGAGACCAAAAGCATCAGTTTGAAGACGTACTGTACCAATTCAGAGTTGATATCCCATAGCCATAGTTACCACATCTACAGAGACCAAAAGCATCAGTTTGAAGACGTACTGTACCAATTCAGAGTTGATATCCCGTAGCCATAGTTACCACATCTACAGAGACCAAAAGCATCAGTTTGAAGACGTACTGTACCAATTCAGAGTTGATATCCCGTAGCCATAGTTACCACATCTACAGAGACCAAAAGCATCAATTTGAAGACGTACTGTACCAATTCAGAGTTGATATCCCATAGCCAGAACTGTTACCACATCTACAGAGACCAAAAGCATCAATTTGAAGATGTACTGTACCAATTCAGAGTTGATATCCCATAGCCAGAACTGTTACCACATCTACAGAGACCAAAAGCATCAATTTGAAGACGTACTGTACCAATTCAGAGTTGCCTACCTTCAATCCAATACATGTTATGGGAGCTCAAATGACATTATTTTCAGTGGGTAGTTCTTAAAAGTGTATATGATATGCTGCTCTCCGGATCAAAGGGAGGAAAACAATGGGATACAACATGTGTAAGTACATGGTCACATGGTGGTGGTTAGTGTCGTACTATTGGTTAGACAGTTTCCCCTTTAATGAGGTTGACAGTTAAAACTGTCTCTGACATTAGACTGAGTCACACAGAGACTCCAGCTCTGCAGAGAACAGACACAAACCTACAACTGAGATATCAGCAGACTTTACAACAGTAGAAGATACAACAGTAGAAGATACAACAGTAGAAGATACAACAGTAGAAGTTACAACAGTAGAAGTTACAACAGTAGAAGATACAACAGTAGAAGATACAACAGTAGAAGATACAACAGTAGAAGATTCAACAGTAGAAGATACAACAGTAGAAGTTGCGAGAGTAGAAATTGCAAGAGTAGAAGTTCCGATTTGAAGACAAATAACCTAATTATTAAATAAAGACCATGGATATTGATGATCATATATATGCAAACGAAAGACCCATCAAGTCCCAGAAGAAGGATGGAGTTGGTGATCAACATTCAGGTAACAGCCGGTGCTCATTTTGGGTGCCTGAACTCCACCATATGTTAAGGCCAATATATATTCTATAAGAGTGCCCCTGCTGAAAAAAACAGCATAGTCCAACCAGATCAATTTCAAGCTGATTCATGTTGGCCAGTGCTGGCCGACCAGGCTTCGTAGTGTTTTTGCTGGTGACCAGTCTTTGCTGTGTTTTGGACACTGTTGACCAGTGACCAATTCACAATATGCTGGCAAAAGTTATGTTTAATTCCTAATGGTATCCAGCCAGAGTGGATTCCGAAAATTGCATAATCAGCTCGTCTAGACACCTGCTCCGGCAGGCGAAAATCTATATTCAAGATGACTGACAGGGCAGAAATTATGAATGAATGAGACTATCTGAACCAGGCTCCCCCAACTGGCGGCCCATGGGCCGAATTTGGACCGAGGGTGGTTTTATTTGGACACTCAAGTTAACAAGTATGTTGTTCTGCCCCTGACCAAGGCAGTTAACCCACTGTTCTGATTGATGGGAGCTGTCAATAGCATTGCTAAAGTAGAGTCTTAAACAGAGAGGATTCTGTTAATAGTGAAAGTGGCTGGAAGACGACAGGGTTGACATGGGAAGAAGTTGGAGACCTCAATCAGCTGAGATTGGAGACATGTATTTCTGGATATTAGTTATGGTAATAATGACAATAACAATGGAACGTGCGAAGCCTGTTGGCTAATGGAATTCAAGCAGTTCATTGTGGATATGCCGGCTACGCCTGATGTGATTTGTATTTTAGGAAACATGGATCAAACTGAGTTTATCATCCAAGGAGATGTAGTGGTTCTGTCTTGGTCATTCTAACCAAAAGGAGAGAGATTGTATTCTTCAAACAACTATGTGATTTGTATTTTAGGAAACATGGATCAAACTGAGTTTATCATCCAAGGAGATGTAGTGGTTCTGTCTTGGTCATTCTAACCAAAAGGAGAGAGATTGTATTCTTCAAACAACTATGTGATTTGAAGCAATCAACCATCACAAAGAATAGTCAGCTTGACAAACAGAGTCTCCTCTCATAGAAAAAAAAGGACCTATTTTGTCTTCGTGGCAGTTTAACAGTTGGGTGGAAACAGGGACGGAACATGGAAATGTAAAAACCTGATTTAGCTTGTCTATTCAGATTAAGATATTTGACACTGCCACCATTGTCACATCTAAGTTCCTGTAGATTGTGAAAACAGGATGTCATCATCCTGCGGTCACACCCACAGAAGACAAGCCCGAGTCAGCAAAATACTAACATATAACATTGGACAATTCTCTCAGTAAAACAGCACAGCATGTCTAATTATACAGTACAGTATGTAATTCATAGTTCATTTTCCACCACATCTTCTCCCTTTAGAGATTCATCTCAAACCTAATAGGATATTACTTACAATAATTTTCATCAAACGAGCATCAACACGAGGAAAAAAATGTAAGACCGTCTTACACAAATCAAATCAAACTTTATTAGTCACCGAACACAACAAGTGTTGACCGTGAAATGCTTGTTTCCAAGCCCACAGTGCAGTTCAAGAAGAAGAAAATATTTCCCAGGTTGGATGCAATCAAAAGTAGTAATAAAAAGTAACACAATAACGAGGCTATATACAGGGGCTACCGGTACTGAGTCAGTGTGGAGGTTATATACAGCATATGCTGCATAGATGGTTGTCCTTCTGGAAGGTTCTCCCTTCTCCATGGAGGAATTCTGGAGCTCTGTCAGGGTGACCATCTTGTTGTTGGTCACCTCCCTGACCAAGGCCCTTCTCCCCCGATTGCTCAGTTTCACCGGGCTGCCAGGTCTAGGAAGAGTCTTGCTGCTTCCAAAATTCTTGATTGTTTGATTGCCGTGCGGAGGGAATAGCTACACTGTTTGTATTCGGTCATGTTTCCGGTCACCTTGCCCTGGTTAAAAGCAGTGGTTTGCGCTTTCAGTTTCACGCGAATGCTGCCGTCAATCCACGGTTTCTGGTTTTTAATCGTTGCTATGGGAACGACATCGTCAATGCACTTTCTAATGAACTGCCTCACCGAATCAGCGTATTCGTCAATGTTGTTGTTTGAAGCAATGCGGAACATATCCCAGTCCACCTGATCGAAGCAGTCTTGAAGCGTGGAATCAGATTGGTCGGACCAGCGTTGAACAGACCTGAGCGTGGGAGCCTCTTGTTTTAGTTTCTGGCTGTAGGCTGGAAGCAACTAAATGGAGTCGTGATATAGACAGTGATGGTGTAGAGATGGCAGGAGCAGGTTAAAAGCCTGATATAGACAGTGATGGTGTAGAGATGACAGGAGCAGGTTAAAAGCCTGATATATCCCCAGTCAGGCTAGATTCCAATAGGAATTAGGCATCGCTTTGTAAGAAAACGTAATGTTTGTCCATGCTGGTTTTGCTGGTGTGCAAAACACAATGAAGGCTGGTCACCAGCAAAGACACAATGAAGGCTGGTCACCAGCAAAGACACAATGAAGGCTGGTCACCAGCAAAACACAATGAAGGCTGGTCACCAGCAAAACCAAAACGAAGGCTGGTCACCAGCAAAACCAAAACGAAGGCTGGTCACCAGCAAAACCAAAACGAAGTCTGGTCACCAGCAAAACCAAAACGAAGTCTGGTCACCAGCCTATGCTGGTCTATACTGTTTTTTCAGCAGGGGCTGCAACTCAAGCAACAGAACATTTGAGGTACTCAGTGTTGTGGCCCAAGTCAAGCTTGTCTATTTTACTCAGTGCTTGACAGAGCTACTCTACACAAATAGACGCAAATACCTGATAAAGTTCATATGACAATAATTTGTGCTTCAGTGTGGAAGAGACGTTTCCTAGCTGCTGCAGTGTGTCTGGGGCTGCTGTGTGTTCTCCTACTGGCTGGGATCATAGGCCTGTTTCTCTACCGTGAGTTTGATATGTTCTCACTCTAATGTTCTTCAATAATCAGTGGTGTAATGAACAATGATCGGGGTCAATTCCATTTTCATTTCAGTCAAATCAGAAAGTAAACCAAATTCCAAATGTTCCTCATTGAAGCATTGAAGAGAATTGTAATTGTAATTCCAGTGTACTTCCTGAATTGACTGGAATTGAAATGAAACTGACCCCAACCCTGGAGATTAACTTGGTAGTTGATTGTATTATTTCACAGAGAGAAACCTATTGAACAGTTACAACAACCTGACTGCAGAGAGAGACCAGCTACAGACCAGCTACAACAACCTGACCAAGGAGAGAGACCAGCTACAGACCTGTAATAAATATGGCACATGTCCCCAAGACTGGATAAGGTCTTGCTGCAGTTGTTACTACATCTCCACTAATGAGAAAACGTGGGACGGGAGCAGAAAGGACTGTCAGGCGAGAGGAGCAAACCTGGTGATCATCAACAGCAGAGAGGAACAGGCTTTAATCAAAGCATTCAACAAAAGAGCCTGGTTTGGTCTGACGGACATAGAAGTTGAGGGAACCTGGAGATGGGTGGACGGCACACCACTGACCACAAGTTACTGGACCAAAGGGGAGCCAAATGATTTGCAAGAAGACTGCGCTTTGGTTGATAACACTCAAAATGACCCAGTAGTGGCTTGGAATGATGTGCCATGTAACCACACAAATAGTTGGATCTGTGAAAGGCAGGTGTGTTAAGGCTATCAATAACAATTAATTTAGAGAAAAGCATGACCCACATTTATAAAATAATGTTTTCTCTGACCACTCTGTCTCTCTCTCTCTCTTCACTCCCTCTAACAGTTCCATCGCTTAACTTCTTGTTTTACTCTTAATTTGTTACGTTTGACTGCTCTGAAATGTGTTTAACTTACAAAAGTGTTTCCTGAGGTTGGGGAGGGTTGGGGATTGGGAAGAGATTGGGAGAGGGCTGAGGTTAGGGTTGGGAAGAGATTGGGGAGGGCTGGGGCTAGCGTTGGGGAGGGTTGGGAAGAGAAGAGGGCTGGGGCTAGGGTTGGGAAGAGATTGGGGAGGGCTGGGGCTGCAGTTGGGGAGGGTTGGGAAGAGCTTGGGGGTGCTGAGGTTGGGGAGGGTTGGGGTTGGGAAGAGCTTGGGGAGGGAAGAGGAGGTCTGGGTTGGGGAGGGCTGGGGTTAGGGAGAGCTGGGGTTGGGAAGAGCTTGGGGAGGGAAGAGGAGGGCTGGGGTGGGGAGGGCTGGGGTTAAGGAGAGCTGGGGTTGGGAAGAGCTTGGGGGTGTGGCAGGCTTTGGGAGGGCTCAGATCGAGAGAGCTTGGGGAAGGGCTTGGGGAGGGGTTGGGAAGAGCTTGGGGAGGGCAGGCGTTTGGGAGAGCTTGGGTTGGGTAGAGCCCGGGAGGGCTGGGGTTGGGGATGGTTGGGGATGGGAAGAGCTTGGGGAGGGCAGAGGAGGGCTGGGGTTGGGAGGGCTGGGGTTGGGAAGAGCTTGGGGGAGGCAGGCTTTGGGAGGGCTCAGATCAGGAAGAGCTTGGGGAGAGCTGGGGTTGGGGAGGGCTTGGGGAGGGGTTGGGAAGTGCTCGAGGAGGGCTGGGGTTTGGGAGAGCTTGGTTAGGGCTGGGCAAGGGAGGGCAGGGCAGGGCTGGGGTTGGGGAGGGCAAAGGAGGGTTAGGGTTGGGGAGGGCTGGGCTGGGCTGGGCTGGGTGGATAAGGGCTAGGAAAGGCTAGGGCATCAAACCTTACCAACTGAGCTAATTGATCAGTTCATTGATTGCTGGAAATCCAAAAACATGAAGTGCCCGCAGCACTCCAGCACCAGGGTTACCTCCCTCTGGGCTAAGGTGTAGGCTGGGTTGAGATCCAGGGGGTTGAGTGGTGATGATGGCTGGGGGAAGGTTGGGTGGAGGCCAAGGGTTATATGAAGGTTGGAGGGAAGGAGGGATCAATACCAGGGGTGCTGGTGGGATGGAGGGGTGGATGCTAAGGGTGTTGGGTGGGGTGGAGGACGGGGAAGGTTTGAGGAAGTAGGGGTAGATGCTAAGTTGATTGTTCAGATACTGTAGGTTACTCTCCCATGTTACTGTAGGTTTCTGTCCCATGTTACTGTGGGTTACTCTCCCATGCTACTGTAGGTTACTCTCCCATGCTACTGTAGGTTTCTCTCCCATGTTACTGTGGGTTACTCTCCCATGCTACTGTAGGTTACTCTCCCATGCTGCTGTAGGTTACTCTCCCATGTTACTGTAGGTTACTCTCCCATGCTACTGTAGGTTACTCTCCCATGCTACTGTAGGTTACTCTCCCATGTTACTGTAGGTTACTCTCCCATGCTACTGTAGGTTTCTCTCCCATGCTACTACAGGTTACTCTCCCATGATACTGTAGGTTACTCATCCATGCTACTGTAGGTTATTCTCCCATGCTACTGTAGGTTACTCTCCCATGCTACTATAGGTTACTCTCCCATGATACTGTAGGTTACTCTCACATGCTACTGTAGGTTACTCTCCCATGCTACTGTAGGTTACTCTCCCATGCTACTGTAGGTTACTCTCCCATGTTACTGTAGGTTTCTCTCCCATGCGGCTGTAGGTTACTCTCCCATGATACTGTAGGTTACTCATCCATGCTACTGTAGGTTACTCTCCCATGATACTGTAGGTTACTCATCCATGCTACTGTAGGTTATTCTCCCATGCTACTGTAGGTTACTCTCCAATGCTACTATAGGTTACTCTCCCATGCTACTGTAGGTTACTCTCCCATGCTACTGTAGGTTACTCTCCCATGTTACTATAGGTTACTCTCCCATGCTACTGTAGGTTACTCTCCCATGCTACTGTAGGTTACTCTCCCATGCTACTGTAGGTTACTCTCCCATGCTACTGTAGGTTACTCTCCCATGCTACTGTAGGTTACTCTCCCACGCTACTGTAGGTTACTCTCCCATGCTACTGTAGGTTACTCTCCCATGCTACTGTAGGTTATTCTCCCATGCTACTTTAGGTTACTCTCCCATGCTACTGTAGGTTACTCTTCCATTCTACTGTAGGTTACTCTCCCATGCTACTGTAGGTTACTCTTCCATTCTACTGTAGGTTACTCTCCCATGCTACTGTAGGTTACTCTTCCATTCTACTGTAGGTTACTCTCCCATGCTACTGTAGGTTACTCTTCCATGCTACTGTAGGTTACTCTCCCATGCTACTGTAGGTTACTCTCCCATGCTACTGTAGGTTACTCTTCCATTCTACTGTAGGTTACTCTCCCATTCTACTGTAGGTTACTCTCCCACGCTACTGTAGGTTACTCTCCCATGCTACTGTAGGTTACTCTCCCATGCTACTGTAGGTTACTCTCCCATGCTACTGTAGGTTACTCTCCCATGCTACTGTAGGTTACTCTCCCATGCTACTGTAGGTTACTCTCCCATGCTACTGTAGGTTACTCTCCCATGCTACTGTAGGTTACTCTCCCATGCTACTGTAGGTTACTCTCCCATGCTACTGTAGGTTTCTCTCCCATGCTACTGTAGGTTACTCTCCCATGATACTGTAGGTTACTCTCCCATGCTACTGTAGGTTACTCTCCCATGCTACTGTAGGTTACTCTCCCATGCTACTGTAGGTTACTCTCCCATGCTACTGTAGGTTACTCTCCCATGCTACTGTAGGTTACTCTCCCATGCTACTGTAGGTTACTCTCCCATGCTACTGTAGGTTACTCTCCCATGCTACTGTAGGTTACTCTCCCATGCTACTGTAGGTTACTCTCCCATGCTACTGTAGGTTACTCTCCCATGCTACTGTAGGTTACTCTCCCATGCTACTGTAGGTTACTCTCCCATGCTACTGCTACTGTAGTTACTCTCCCATGCTACTGTAGGTTACTCTCCCATGCTACTGTAGGTTACTCTCCCATGCTACTGTAGGTTTCTCTCCCATGCTACTGTAGGTTACTCTCCCATGCTACTGTAGGTTTCTCTCCCATGCTACTGTAGGTTACTCTCCCATGCTACTGTAGGTTTCTCTCCCATGCTACTGTAGGTTACTCTCCCATGCTACTGTAGGTTACTCTCCCATGCTACTGTAGGTTTCTCTCCCATGCTACTGTAGGTTACTCTCCCATGCTACTGTAGGTTACTCTCCCATGTTACTGTAGGTTACTCTCCCATGCTACTGTAGGTTACTCTCCCATGCTACTGTAGGTTACTCTCCCATGCTACTGTAGGTTACTCTCCCATGCTACTGTAGGTTACTCTCCCATGCTACTGTAGGTTACTCTCCCATGCTACTGTAGGTTACTCTCCCATGCTACTGTAGGTTACTCTCCCATGCTACTGTAGGTTACTCTCCCATGCTACTGTAGGTTACTCTCCCATGCTACTGTAGGTTACTCTCCCATGCTACTGTAGGTTACTCTCCCATGCTACTGTAGGTTACTCTCCCATGCTACTGTAGGTTACTCTCCCATGCTACTGTAGGTTACTCTCCCATGCTACTGTAGGTTACTCTCCCATGCTACTGTAGGTTACTCTCCCATGCTACTGTAGGTTACTCTCCCATGCTACTGTAGGTTACTCTCCCATGCTACTGTAGGTTACTCTCCCATGCTACTGTAGGTTACTCTCCCATGCTACTGTAGGTTACTCTCCCATGCTACTGTAGGTTACTCTCCCATGCTACTGTAGGTTACTCTCCCATGCTACTGTAGGTTACTCTCCCATGCTACTGTAGGTTACTCTCCCATGCTACTGTAGGTTACTCTCCCATGCTACTGTAGGTTACTCTCCCATGCTACTGTAGGTTACTCTCCCATGTTACTGCAGGTTACTCTCCCATGCTACTGTAGGTTACTCTCCCATGCTACTGTAGGTTACTCTCCCATGCTACTGTAGGTTACTCTCCCATGCTACTATAGGTTAATATCTCGATTGTATCATAATAACTATTGTCTGCTGTGGGATGTGCAGTTGGGTAGTGCAGAGAATAACATGTACTGATGTAGATTGGAACAAACCATCTACGTAATGTTGATGTGTACGTTTTAAATGTTATTATTACTCTTATTTTATTCAAGTTGTGTATGTTTCTGCTGTTGTAAAGGAATATAACGTTCCATGTGAAATGTATCTTTGGAGAAAGTGAAGTGTTTGTGGCTTTCACTTTAAAAAAAAAAAATATTTTGCTTGCTTGAAAACCGTGCTTACAAATGAATGGTGAATATAGCCTTTTGCTTCTCCATGTGTTAATGTAGTGTTATAAGTCACTGCGGGTGTGAGGTAGCAGTAATAAAATGCTGTTTTATAACATATACTTAGTTTGTGTTTCTTTTCACTGGAGTTTTTGTCGACTACCATTACCCAGGTTTATTCTTTGTCCTATCTTCTAAGACTGGTCCTGTTCACTTCCTGTCTTCTAAGCACGGGCCTCTTCACTTCCTGTCTTCTAAGACCGGTCCTCTTCACTTCCTGTCTTCTAAGCACGGGCCTCTTCACTTCCTGTCTTCTATGCATGGGCCTCTTCACTTCCTGTCTTCTAAGCACGGGCCTCTTCACTTCCTGTCTTCTAAGACCGGTCCTCTTCACTTCCTGTCTTCTAAACATGGGCCTCTTCACATCCTGTCTTCTAAACACGGTCCTCTTCACTTCCTGTCTTCTAAGCACAGTCCTCTTCACTTCCTGTCTTCTAAGCACGGTCCTCTTCACTTCCTGTCTTCTAAGTCACACTTCCTGTCCTCTTTCACTTCCTGTCTTCTACTTCCTGTCTTCTAGCACGGTCCTTCACTTCCTGTCTTCTAAGCACGGTCCTCTTCACTTCCTGTCTTCTAAGCACGGTCCCCTTCACTTCCTGTCTTCTAAGCACGGGCCTCTTCACTTCCTGTCTTCTAAGCACGGTCCTCTTCACTTCCTGTCTTCCAAGACCGGTCCTCTTCACGTCCTGTCATGTTTCCTAATTCAAGGTGAGTGTTATTAAAGTGACAATGCTTTTCCTATTATTGTATTATATATGTGTTACAGGTCCCAGGTGGTGGGGACTAATCAAATCAAATGTTATTTGATTGGGGCGGCAGCGTAGCCTAGTGGTTAGAGCGTTGGACTAGTAACCGGAAGGTTGCGAGTTCAAACCCCCGAGCTGACAAAACAAATCTGTCGTTCTGCCCCTGAACAGGCAGTTAACCCACTGTTCCCAGGCCGTCATTGAAAATATGAATGTGTTCTTAACTGACTTGCCTGGTTAAATAAAGGTAAAATAAAAAAATAAAAAAAATGTTTGTCAACATGCGCCAAATACGACAGGTATCGCTGACTTACAAGCCCTTACAAACCAACAATGCAGTTTTAAGAGAATAGGTCAGTCAATCATTACTATCAGTACTTTAAGACATGAAGGTCAATCAATACGGAACATTTCAAGAGCTTTGAAAGTGTCTTCAAGTGCAGTCGCAAAAACCATCAAGCGCTGTGATGAAACGGGCTCTCATGAGGACCAACACAGGAAAGGAAGACCCAGAGTTCCCTCTGCTGCAGAGGATACGTTTATTAGAGTTAACTGTCTCTCATGAGGACCAACACAGGAAAGGAAGACCCAGAGTTACCTCTGCTGCAGAGGATACTGAGTTACGCCTCTGAGTCTTACAGGAAAGGAAGACTGTGTTTTGCTGCAGAGGATTTCATTATTTTGGTTTTCTTTAGGGTCAGGCCAGGGTGTGACATGGGTTTATTTATGTGGTGTGTTTTGTCTTGGGGTTTTCGTAGGTACTGGGATTGTGGCTTAGTGGGGTGTTCTAGCATAGTCTATGGCTGTCTGGAGTGGTTCTCAATCAGAAGCAGGTGGTTATCGTTGTCTCTGATTGGGAATCATATTTAGGCAGCCATATTCTTTGAGTGTTTCATGGGTGATTGTTCCTGTCTCTGTGTTAGTTTGCACCAGCATAGGCTGTTTCGGTTTTTCACGTTGTTTGTTTTTTTGTATTATGTTCATGTTTGAGTTTTTCCTTTATTAAAGAACTACGCCGCATTTTGGTCCGATCTTTGCTACAGCATCTTTCAGAGGAGGAGTTAGAAGAAAACCGTGACAGATACGTTCATTAGAGTTACCGGTCTCTCCGATGAGGACCTCTTCACAGGAAGGAAGACAAGAGTTACATCTGCTGCAGAGGATACGTTCATTAGAGTTACCTGTCTCTCATGAGGACCGCCACAGGAAAGGAAGACCCAGAGTTACATCTGCTGCAGAGGATAAGTTCATTAGAGTTACCTGTCTCTCATGAGGACCGCCACAGGAAAGGAAGACCCAGAGTTACCTCTGCTGCAGAGGATAAGTTCATTAGAGTTACCTGTCTCTCATGAGGACCACCACAGGAAAGGAAGACCCAGAGTTACCTCTGCTGCAGAGGATACGTTCATTAGAGTTACCTGTCTCTCATGAGGACCGCCACAGGAAAGGAAGACCCAGAGTTACATCTGCTGCAGAGGATACGTTCATTAGAGTTACCTGTCTCTCATGAGGACCGCTACAGGAAAGGAAGACCCAGAGTTACCTCTGCTGCAGAGGATACGTTCATTAGAGTTACCTGCATATGTGGTAACTCCTTCTAGACTGTTGGAAAAGCATTCCTCATGAAGCTGCTTGAGAGAATGCCGAGAATGTGTAAAGCTGTCATCAAGGCAAATGGTGGCTACTTTGAAGAATCTCAAATATATTTTGATTTGTTTAACACTTTTTTTGGTTACTACATGATTCCATATGTGTTATTTCATAGTTTTGATGTCTTCACTATTATTCTACAATGTAGAAAATAGTACAAATGAAGAAAAACCCTGGAATGATTAGGTGTGAACAAACTTTTGACTGGTACAGTATGATCTTACAGAAGGAACGTGATCAATATGTACAGTAATAATATATATATATTATACTGTAATTACACACAATATTCAATTAGGAGGAAAAAAAACTATAATTTGGACATTTTGAAACCCTAAAAGAGGAGACTGTGGATTCAGAAATATTCCATTTGAAGAAGTTTCCTCTCAACGTCCCCTCCCCTGCGTGACGTCATGACCATTTCTACTCCGATGTATCTCAGAGAAGTAAAAAGGTAAAGTCCAACTTGTACAAAATGAACAGCAACTGTTTGTTTTTGTGGTCTCACCTGTCCATATATTGCTGCGGTTCTGATCCGGGTCTTAACTACGGGCTTATGAATGTTACATTACATTCAATGTCAATATTGTGAACCTATGTCATATACTTTTTTACCTCTTGTTTCAGGAAGTGATGTCACCTGAGGAAAGTACCTGGATGTGCGTAATGATCTTCAGCTTTTGTTTAAGCGGTGGCGCCACCTACTGGCCTTTGTCATCAACACTTTTCTTCCAGTGGGCGAGGCGGTTCAGGGAGTGCCATTTATTGGCTGGAATGGAACCGTTTGTATTGCCTCAAATATATAGTATCTTACATGAAATCAAATGGTAAAATGTAGGCTATTTCGGAGCATAATCAATATATCATGAATCTACTTAAACTGTAAATGATTAGATGTTGGCCTATCACTTGTGTGTCATCGGCAAAAGATTGTAAATGGATGTGGTTGTATTGTTTATAAATTAGCAAATAAATCAAATTAAAATCCCAACAAATGTATGGTATTTAGAGAAACAACAAAACAGCTTGCGGCCTCTGACTGGCTGTGGTTCGCTGGAAGGAGGTGGAGCCTAATTTGAGATTAGAGAAATTCATGGCTGTTGTCTTTCAAATTGACTCATAGCTAAAAGGCTTGTCTAGGCCTTACAGCTGTGCTCTGAGCGGAGGCTAAAGGCCAGAGATGCAAAAGCGGTCCCCCGAGGGCCTATAGCGGTCCTCTGAATGGGGGATACCCCCCCAAAGATGGCGGCACGAATTTATAGCCTTGGACGTTACGCCATCGGAAAACAGCAAGCGGGGGAAATTGTTTGCTATCTGGGATAATACATTCTCTGTATTTAATGTACCCCTGCTAATACATTGACTTGTGTTTCAAAATATACTTTTTTAATATTTCTAATTTAAAAGTTAACAAAAATAAATAAATACAAAAATAAGGAAGCCTATTTTTTAACCCTTAAATAGCTAAATGAAAACAGCATGAACCAGATCAGCAATCTGAATACTGAGCGAGTTAGCTGCTGAGCTTTAAAGCTAATAGCAATCCATATAGGTTTAACAAGCAAGTGTTAGCGCCGTTAGCTTAGCATTAGCGTGTTTAGTATTTCTCTAAACAACTTTTTCATAAATCACACTTGGGTGGAGAGATGTCAGGGCCTTTCCAATATAAATGAGGTAGGAAATAAACCAAAATATTATTTTAGATGAGCTATAAATCAAAAAGTTTAAAACATATTATTAGCAGATGCCATTCTGTCTGTTATTCTACTGGTTAGCCTAGCCGCTAACCCATTCATCGCTAATGGTGAGATCACTAACAGTTTTCACTCGATCAATTTACACATTTAAACATTACAAGATAGATAATGTAATTGTGGACACTTCATACCTGGTAAACAGGGGAGACAGTAGGAAAAGTTCAAAGTTGTCACAGGCTATTAAGTTGTCTTCCTCTGGTGTTAGACGGGAGATGCAACCACTGCACTCACCCCCTAACAGCGCCCCCTGCTGGTTGCAACAGGCATAAACAATTCCAAATGGAAACCTTTGGAGGACTCGCTCAAAATAAGAGTGGATTGCAACAGACAGTATGTGTTATAGCCACTATGACCTGGGATTTACTAAGATCTTCTATGTAGATGAACACCTTACAGTATTATAGACACTATGACCTGGGATTTCCTATGATCTATGTAGAAGAACCCATTACAGTATTATAGACACTATGACCTGGGATTTACTATGGTCTATGTAGAAGAACCCATTACAGTATTATAGACACTATGACCTGGGATTTCCTATGATCTATGTAGAAGAACCCATTACAGTATTATAGACACTATGACCTGGGATTTCCTATGATCTAGGTAGAAGAACCCCTTACAGTATTATAGAACCCCTGGGATTTCCTATGATCAGGTAGAAGAACCCCTTATATTATAGACACTATGACCTGGGATTTACTATGGTCTATGTAGAAGAACCCCTTACAGTATTATAGACACTATGACCTGGGATTTACTATGGTCTATGTAGAAGAACCCCTTACAGTATTATAGACACTATGACCTGGGATTTACTATGGTCTATGTAGAAGAACCCCTTACAGTATTATAGACACTATGACCTGGGATTTCCTATGATCTATGTAGAAGAACCCATTACTGTATTATAGACACTATGACCTGGGATTTACTAAGATCTTCTATGTAGAAGAACCCCTTACAGTATTACAGACACTATGACCTGGGATTTACTATGGTCTATGTAGAAGAACCCCTTACAGTATTATAGACACTATGACCTGGGATTTACTATGGTCTATGTAGAAGAATCCCTTACAGTATTACAGACACTATGACCTGGGATTTACTATGGTCTATGTAGAAGAATCCCTTACTGTATTATAGACACTATGACCTGGGATTTACTATGGTCTATGTAGAAGAACCCCTTACAGTATTATAGACACTATGACCTGGGATTTACTATGGTCTATGTAGAAGAACCCCTTACAGTATTATAGACACTATGACCTGGGATTTACTATGGTCTATGTAGAAGAATCCCTTACTGTATTATAGACACTATGACCTGGGATTTACTATGGTCTATGTAGAAGAACCCCTTACAGTATTATAGACACTATGACCTGGGATTTACTATGGTCTATGTAGAAGAACCCCTTACTGTATTATAGACACTATGACCTGGGATTTACTATGGTCTATGTAGAAGAACCCCTTACAGTATTATAGACACTATGACCTGGGATTTACTATGATCTATGTAGAAGAACCCCTTACAGTATTATAGACACTATAACCTGGGATTTCCTATGATCAAGGTAGAAGAACCCATTACAGTATTATAGACACTATGACCTGGGATTTACTATGATCTATGTAGAAGAACCCCTTACAGTATTATAGACACTATAACCTGGGATTTCCTATGATCAAGGTAGAAGAACCCATTACAGTATTATAGACACTATGACCTGGGATTTCCTATGGCTTTCTAGGTAGAATAACCCCTTACAGTATTATAGACACTATGACCTGGGATTTCCTATGATCAAGGTAGAAGAACCCATTACAGTATTATAGACACTATGACCTGGGATTTCCTATGGCTTTCTAGGTAGAATAACCCCTTACAGTATTATAGACACTATGACCTGGGATTTCCTATGATCAAGGTAGAAGAACCCATTACAGTATTATAGACACTATGACCTGGGATTTACTATGGCTTTGTAGAAGAATAACCCCTTACAGTATTATAGACACTATGACCTGGGATTTCCTATGATCTATGTTGAAGAACCCATTACAGTATTATAGACACTATGACCTGGGATTTACTATGATCTATGTAGAAGAACCCCTTACAGTATTATAGACACTATGACCTGGGATTTCCTATGATCTATGTAGAAGAACCCATTACAGTATTATAGACACTATGACCTGGGATTTATTATGGTCTATGTAGAAGAACCCCTTACAGTATTATAGACACTATGACCTTTTCCTACTATGTAGAAGAACCCCTACAGTATTATAGACACTATGACCTGGGATTTACTATGGTCTATGTAGAAGAACCCCTTACAGTATTATAGACACTATGACCTGGGATTTCCTATGATCAAGGTAGAAGAACCCATTACAGTATTATAGACACTATGACCTGGGATTTCCTATGGCTTTCTAGGTAGAATAACCCCTTACAGTATTATAGACACTATGACCTGGGATTTCCTATGATCAAGGTAGAAGAACCCATTACAGTATTATAGACACTATGACCTGGGATTTCCTATGGCTTTCTAGGTAGAATAACCCCTTACAGTATTATAGACACTATGACCTGGGATTTCCTATGATCAAGGTAGAAGAACCCATTACAGTATTATAGACACTATGACCTGGGATTTCCTATGGCTTTCTAGGTAGAATAACCCCTTACAGTATTATAGACACTATGACCTGGGATTTCCTATGATCAAGGTTGAAGAACCCATTACAGTATTATAGACACTATGACCTGGGATTTATTATGATCTATGTAGAAGAACCCCTTACAGTATTATAGACACTATGACCTGGGATTTCCTATGATCTATGTAGAAGAACCCATTACCTTCTAACGACTCTTATGTGGCTTGTGAGGTCATAGAGCAAAACATGTTACATGTTCGTGAGTCTCAGATTGTCTTCGGTCCCTGTTAATAGTTTGTTGCTCAAACCCTTCGGAGTCTACAGGTTTTTTTTGTCGTGTAAAAGACCCTGTCAATCACACAGACTAATGGTTTTGTGTAAAGGACCCCATCAATCACACAGGCTAATGGTTTTGTGTAAAGGACCCCATCAATCACACAGGCTAATGGTTTTGTGTAAAATACCATGTTTATCACACAGACTAATGGCTATGTGTAAAAGACCCCATTAATCACATAGCTTAACTTCTTATGGCTGGGGGGGCAGTATTGAGTAGCTTGGATGAATAAGTTGTCCAAACTAAACGGCCTGCTCCCCAGTCTCAGATGCTAATATGTGCATATTATTATTCGTTTTGGATAGAAAACACTCTAAAGTTTCCAAAACTGTCAGAATATTGTCTGTGAGTATAACATAAGTGATATTGCAGGCGAAACCCTGAGGAAAATCAAACCAGGAAGAGGCTTCTATTTTGAAAACGTCATGTTCCATAAGCCTGTCTTTGCTCCATTTGACAGGGATATCAACCAGATTCCTTTTCCTATGGCTTTCTCAAGGTGTCAACAGTCTTTAGACATAGTTTCAGGCTTTTATTTTGAAAAATGAGCGAGAAAGATAACATTGCGTCATTGTATGGCCGGGTGCCAGTAGTGTTTTGAATGCGCAACAGAGCTTGGGCAGCCATTGCCTTTCCCTCTCCCTACTGAAAAAGAGAGTTGGGGTTGATATATTATTATTATTATATTATACTATTTGGAATTTGTCTGTGTTGTCGTGACTGCTCTTTCCTGTGGATTTCTGAACATAACGCGCCAAACAAAAGGAGGTATTTTGGATATAAAAATAATCTTTATGGAACAAAAGGAACATTTATTGTGTAACTGGGAGTCTCGTGAGTGAAAACATCTGAAGATCATCAAAGGTAAACGATTCATTTGATTGCTTTTCTGATTTTCGTGACCATGCTACTTGATGCTAGGTGTTCATAATGTTTTGTCGAGCGATTGATTAACTTACACAAACGCTTGGATTGCTTTCGCTGTAAAGCATATTTTCAAAATCTGACCAGACAGGTGGATTAACAAAAGGCTAAGCTGTGTTTTGCTATATTACACTTGTGATTTCATGAATATAAATATTTTTTGAAATATTATTTGAATATGCTATGCAAATCAGCGGTTGTTGATGAAAGTTATCCCGTTAACTTCTTATGGCTGCAGGGGTAGCTTGGCTGAAAGGTGCCCATATCAAACGGCCCGTTCCTCAGTCATAGTTGCTAATATTTGCATATTATTGTTAGTATTGGATAGAAAACACTCTGAAGTTTCATATTGGCAGGCAAAACCCGGAGTTGAAATGAAAACAGGAAGTCAGAAATCTGAGCTTGTATGTATTCACCAGAACCCCCAATGAAATCCCCTTAAGATATGAATGATGTTGCACTGCCTAGGGGTTCCACTAGATGTCAACCATCAATATAAATTATAATGAGGCTTCTATGTTGTTGTGGGAGTGAATGAGAGAAAAATATATCAGATGTTCATCAAGCAGCCATTTTGTGATCTCACTATTTCCTAATGGTTGTCACTTGCGTTCCATTGCTCACGCAGACAAGAAAGAATACTCCGGTTGGAACTTTATTGAAGCTATATGTTAAAAAACATCCTAATGATTGATTCTGTACTTAGTTTGAAATGTTTCTTCGACCGGTAATATCACTTTTTGAAGTTTTTGTAATGCTGACCAGAATTAGCGTTTGGATATGTATACCAAGGTATTTGAACATAAATAACGGACATTTTTGAACAAAACAAACATTTATTGTGGACCTGGGATTCCTGGAGTGCTTTCTGATGTAGATCATCAAAGGTAAGGGAATATTTATCATGTAATTTCTTGTTTATGTTGACGCCATCTTTGCTGCTGTGGTGTTTTTACTTTTGAGAGCCGTCTTAGATTATTGCATGCATTTCTTTTTCCGTAATGTTTTTTTGAAATCTGACACAGCGGTTGCATTAAGGAGAGGTATATCTATAATTCCATGTGTATAACTTGTATTATCATCTACACTTATGATGAGTATTTCTGTTGAATGACGTGGCTATGCAAAATCACTTGATGTTTTTGGAACTAGTGAATCTAACGCGCCTATGTAAACTAAAGATTGTTTTGATATAAATATGAACTTTATCAAACAAAACATGTGTGTATTGTGTAACATGAAGTCCTATGAGTGTCATCTGATGAAGATAATTCAAGGTTAGTGATGAATTTTATCTTTATTTCTGTTTTTTTCTGAATACTAAATTTTGCTGGTAAATGGTTGTGCTTATTGTGGTTTGGTGGAGACCTAACATAATCGTTTGTAGAGCTTTCGCTGAAAAGCCTATTTGAAATCGGACACTGTGTTGGGATTAACAACGAAAATAGATGGTACAACACAGAAGTCTGTAGATCAAACACAATATGCACTTGGCTGCAGTCAATGACCATTCCATCCATGAGGACTGGCCTCATGGATGGAATGTAATTAAAATGTTTCTTTTTTTTTTACGCTGAAGATCCTGTTTCTATGTGAAATAGTTTGTTGTATTTCAGTCTTCTGTGATGTATATAAAGTGTAAATGCAAACGCAATAAATGGTAATACATTTCAACTGTATATCTGACATGGTACAGGTGTCCTTCTATGTTTAAGCCCATAACCATGTGTGTGAGGTGTATACTTTTGTTTCAAAGTAAATTTAGGGTAATGTAGTGGGCACTATTTTCAACTCCGGATGAAAAACGTACCCAAAGTAAACTGCCTGCTACTCAAGCTCAGAAGCCAGGATATGCATTTAATTGGTAGATTTGGATAGGAAACACTCTAAAGTTTCCAAAACTGTTACAATAATGTCTGTGAGTATAGCAGAACTGATTTGGCAGGTGAAAACCTGAGAAAAAAATGATTTTATGTTTGTAGTTTTCTATTGAATGCCATTACAGTTTCCATTGACTTAGGACTCAAATTGCAGTTTCCATGCCTTTCACTAGATGTCGACAGTCTTTAGAAATTGTTTCAGGCTTGTATTCTGAAAAATGAGAGAGTAAGAGCAGTCTGAATGAGTGGACACTACAGTGTCCCAGAGGTTTTTAGTGTGCACGACCGAGAGCGCGCCTTACTTGTTAACCTTTTATATTGACGACGTTATTGTCCGGTTGAAATATTATCGATTATTTAGGCTAAAAACACCCTGAGGCTTGATTATTAACATCGTTTGACATGTTTCTACGAACTTTACGGATACTATTTGGATTTTTCATCTGTCTGTTTTGACTGTGTTTGAGCCTGTGGATTACTGAACAAAACATGCGAACAAAACAGAGTTTTTAAAAAAAATAAACAGACACTTTATCGAACAAAACAAACATTTCTTGAGTAAATGGGGAGTCTTGTGAGTGCAACCACATGAAGATCATCAAAGGTAAGTGTTTAATTTTATCTCTATTTCTGAGTATTGTAAGTCCTCTACTTGGCTGGTAACTGTTTGTAATGATTTGTCTGCTGGGCGCTGTTCTCAGATAATAACATGGTATGCTTTCGCCGTAAAGCCTTTTTGAAATCTGACACCGTGATTGGATTAACAAGAAGTTAAATCTTTAAACCGATGTTTAACACTTGTATGTTTTCTGTTTTTGAATTTGGCACTTTTGGCGCACTCTCACACACAGTCATAGTAACCACACCACATAAATTGGGTGGGCATTTCCTTTTTAATGTCTCTGATATCATATAAATAACAGTCAACTATTCACTGTCATTTTCAAGCTATAACTTAACTCAGTATGCTACAAATCTATTTATACATCAAAACCAGAGCCATAAGGATCCAATGCCTTAATTAGCTTGAATGATTACAGACCAGCTACAGACCAGTTAACCACCAGTTACAGACCAGCTACAGACCAGTTACAGACCAGTTACAGACCAGTAACAGACCAGTTACAGACCAGCTACAGACCAGCTACAGACCAGCTACAGACCAGCTCCAGACCAGTAACAGACCAGTTATAGACCAGTTATAGACCAGTTACAGACCAGCTACAGACCAGTTACATACCAGCTACAGACCAGTTACAGACCAGTTACAGACCACCTACAGACCGGTTACAGACCAGTTACAGACCAGATAAAGACCAGTTACATACCAGCTACAGACCAGCTACAGACCAGTTACAGACCACCTACAGACCACCTACAGACCAGCTACAGACCAGTTACAGACCAGTTATAGACCGGTTATAGACCACCCACAGACCAGCTACAGACCAGTTATAGACCAGTAACAGACCACCTACAGACCAGTTACAGACCAGTAAGAGATCACCTACAGACCACCTACAGACCAGCTACAGACCAGTAACAGACCACCTACAGACCACCTACAGACCAGTTACAGACCAGTTATAGACCACCTACAGACCAGTTACAGACCAGTAACAGACCAGTAACAGACCACCTACAGACCACCTTCAGACCAGTTACAGACCACCTGCAGACCACCTGCAGACCACCTACAGACCACCTACAGACCAGCTACAGACCAGTTATAGACCAGCTACAGTGGGGCAAAAAAGTATTTAATCAGCCACCAATTGTGCAAGTTCTCCCACTTAAAAAGATGAGAGAGGCCTGTAATTTGCATCATAGGTACACTTCAACTATGACAGACAAAATGAGACAACATGAGTGGAAAATAAGTATTTGGTCAATAACAAAAGTTTATCTCAATACTTTGTTATATACCCTTTGTTGGCAATGACAGAGGTCAAACACATCCCTTTAATGAGGTAATGGAACCCTATAGAACAGACACATCCCTTTAATGAGGTCATTCTGTAGATATGGAACCCTATAGAACAGACACATCCCTTTAATGAGGTCATTCTGTAGATATGGAACCCTATAGAACAGACACATCCCTTTAATGAGGTCATTCTGTAGATATGGAACCCTATAGAACAGACACATCCCTTTAATGAGGTCATTCTGTAGATATGGAACCCTACAGAACAGACACATCCCTTTAATGAGGTCATTCTGTAGATATGGAACCCTACAGAACAGACACATCCCTTTAATGAGGTCATTCTGTAGATATGGAACCCTACAGAACAGACACATCCCTTTAATGAGGTAATGGAACCCTATAGAACAGACACATCCCTTTAATGAGGTCATTCTGTATATATGGAACCCTACAGAACAGACACATCCCTTTAATGAGGTCAATCTGTAGATATGGAACCCTACAGAACAGACACATCCCTTTAATGAGGTAATGGAACCCTATAGAACAGACACATCCCTTTAATGAGGTAATGGAACCCTATAGAACAGACACATCCCTTTAATGAGGTCATTCTGTAGATATGGAACCCTATAGAACAGACACATCCCTTTAATGAGGTAATGGAACCCTACAGAACACACGTATTCCCGTTAAACACAAGTAACATTTCATGACGTGTACGTGTGTGTGTGTGTGTGTGTGTGTGTGTGTGTGTGTGTGTGTGTGTGTGTGTGTGTGTGTGTGTGTGTGTAATATAACCTTGTAACTGGAGATTTCTTTCATAGCCGTTCTGTCGTGACTGGGGGAAACCATTGTAGTGTGGTTGCTATGACTAAATGTTTTCAACAGGGCTTTATGTAGTGTGGTTGCTATGACTGTGTGTTTTTAACAGGGCTTTATGTGGTGTGGTTGCTATGACTATGTTTAACAGGGCTTTATGTGGTGTGGTTGCTATGACTGTGTGTTTTTAACAGGGCTTTATGTGATGTGGTTGCTATGACTGCCTGTGTTTTTAACAGGGCTTTATGGGTGTGGTTGCTATGACTGTGGTGTTTAACAGGGCTTTATGTGGTGTGGTTGCTATGACTGTGTGTTTTCAACAGGGCTTTATGTAGTGTGGTTGCTATGACTGTGTGTGTTTAACAGGGCTTTATGTAGTGTGGTTGCTATGACTGTGTGTGTTTAACAGGGCTTTATGTGGTGTGGTTGCTATGTAGGGCTTTATGTAGTGTGGTTGCTATGACTGTGTGTGTTTAACAGGGCTTTATGTAGTGTGGTTGCTATGACTGTGTGTTTTTAACAGGGCTTTATGTAGTGTGGTTGCTATGACTGTGTGTTTTTAACAGGGCTTTATGTAGTGTGGTTGCTATGACTGTGTGTTTTTAACAGGGCTTTATGTAGTGTGGTTGCTATGACTGTGTTTTTTTAACAGGGCTTTATGTAGTGTGGTTGCTATGACTGTGTGTTTTAACAGGGCTTTATGTAGTGTGGTTGCTATGACTGCGTGTGTTTAACAGGGCTTTATGTAGTGTGGTTGCTATGACTGTGTGTGTTTAACAGGGCTTTATGTGGTGTGGTTGCTATGACTGTATGTGTTTAACAGGGCTTTATGTAGTGTGGTTGCTATGACTGTGTGTGTTTAACAGGGCTTTATGTGGTGTGGTTGCTATGACTGTGTGTTTAACAGGGCTTTATGTGGTGTGGTAGCTATGACTGTGTGTTTAACAGGGCTTTATGTAGTGTGGTTGCTATGACTGTGTGTTTAACAGGGCTTTATGTGGTGTGGTTGCTATGACTGTGTGTGTTTAACAGGGCTTTATGTGTTGTGGTTGCTATGACTGTGTTTAACAGGGCTTTATGTGGTGTGGTTGCTATGACTGTGTGTTTAACAGGGCTTTATGTGGTGTGGTAGCTTTATGACTGTGTGTTTAACAGGGCTTTATGTAGTGTGGTTGCTATGACTGTGTGTTTTAACAGGGCTTTATGTGGTGTGGGCTTGCTGTGGTGACTGTGTGTTTTAACAGGGCTTTATGTGTGTGGTTGCTATGACTGTGTGTTTAACAGGGCTTTATGTGGTGTGGTTGCTATGACTGTGTGTTTAACAGGGCTTTATGTGGTGTGGTTGCTATGACTGTGTGTTTTTAACAGGGCTTTATGTAGTGTGGTTGCTATGACTGTGTGTTTAACAGGGCTTTATGTGGTGTGGTTGCTATGACTGTGTGTGTTTAACAGGGCTTTATGTGTTGTGGTTGCTATGACTGTGTTTAACAGGGCTTTATGTGGTGTGGTTGCTATGACTGTGTGTTTTTAACAGGGCTTTATGTAGTGTGGTTGCTATGACTGTATGTTTTTAACAGGGCTTTATGTAGTGTGGTTGCTATGACTGTATGTGTTTAACAGGGCTTTATGTAGTGTGGTTACTATGACTGTGTGTTTTTAACAGGGCTTTATGTAGTGTGGTAACTATGACTGTGTGTTTAACAGGGCTTTATGAGGTGTGGTTGCTATGACTGTGTGTGTTTAACAGGGCTTTATGTGGTGTGGTTGCTATGACTGTGTTTAACAGGGCACTCCTCTCCTTATCCTAAATATCCTAAATAAGTGGGTTGACCTTTTCTCTCTCTCTTTTACTTCACCCCTATCTCTCCCAATATCTCTCTCTCTCCCTCTCTCTCTCCTCTCTCTCCCTCTCTCCTTCTCTCTCTCTCTCTCCCTCTCTCTCTCTCTCTCTCTCTCTCTCTCTCTCTCCCTCTCTCTCCTCTCTCTCTCTCTCCTTCTCTCTCTCTCTCTCTCTCTCTCTCTTGCTCTCTCCTCTCTCTCTCTCCCAATATCTCTCAGGGATGTTTTCCAGTATTTCAGAGGTAAACCACATTAATCCCTGTGTCTCCTGGGTCTGAAGCAGCACACACTGTCACACACACACACACACACACACACACACACACACACACACACACACACACACACACACACACACACACACACACACACACACACACACACACACACTCACACCAGAGGGAACATAGTCTCTATCTTAACAGCTCTACAGGATGTCTGCTGTCAGAGAGAGGGCAAGGAGAGCGGTGGATTCAGTCCTTCAGGTTGTTTTTCTTAGCATTCCTGTGAGCCACTTAAATAACGCTGTCACAACTGTGCTGTGCTGTAAAGTGACTGTGACATTGTTATCTACTGACCTGCTGGGGTATTCAGACCAATCAGATGCCTCCACATGTAATAGAGACGTGATTCTAGAACACCTCTTTCCTTCACATTCTAGAACACTGATAATAGGTAGATTATACAGTGAAAGAGAAGGAGATTGATCCTCTCTGGTATGTTGTATTTCTACACACTGTTCTCTGTTCTCTCAGCTGGCAAACTGGAGTACCCTGTATGAAATAAGATCCTTTCCCCCTCTTCATTCAGCTGGGAGCTTTTTCCTTGTTATCTGAGAGATATGATTGACAACCTGAAAATAGATGAACACAGTCAAAGGGTATTCCACAGGGATGGAGGGAGGGAGGGAGAAGAGTGAGGGGAAGAGAGAAGGAGGGAGAGTGAGGGAAGGAAGGAAAGAAGGACAGGGACTGTGGGTAGAAGGATGGAGAGAGGGAAGCGTGAAAGGAGAGGAGATGAGCGGAGGGAGATGAGCGGAGGGAGATGAGGGAGAGGAGAGGAGAGGAGAGAGAAGGAGAGAAGGAGAGGAGAGAGGAGAGGAGGAGAGAGAAGGAGATGAGGAGAGAAGAGAGAAGGAGATGAGGAGAGGAGAGGAGAGATGGAGAGGAGAGATAATGAGGAGATAAGAGAGAGAGAGAGATATTGAGGAGAGAGGAGATAAGAGACGAGGCATTTTTCATTGTGTGTGAAAATATTTTTCATTGTGCTGTAGAAAAAATAAGCAATAATCTGTAAAAAAAAAAAAAGATTGATAGACAGAGAGGGTGTTTAATGCACACCCTGAGATTTTTTATCTCTCTGTGTGTGTGTGTGTGTGTGTGTATATAGGTGTGTGTGTGTGTGTGTGTGCGTGTGTGCGTGTGCGTGCTTTATCTCTGGTAAAGGGGTATACAATAGAGGATATATCCTACTCCAGATCGTACATTGGAATCATTAAATCAGCATCCTCAATGGCCTCTTATCCCCTTCATAGTTCACTACTGTTGACCACAGCCCTGTCTATTCATAGTTCACTACTGTTGACCACAGCCCTGTCTATTGTGACATAGTTCACTACTGTTGACCAGAGCCCTGTCTATTGTGACATAGTTCACTACTGTTGACCAGAGCCCTGTCTATTGTGACATAGTTCACTACTATTGACCAGAGCCCTGTCTATTGTGACATAGTTCCCTACTGTTGACCAGAGCCATGTCTATTGTGACATAGTTCACTACTATTGACCAGAGCATAGTTCCTGTCCAGAGCCCTGTCTATTGTGACATAGTTCACTACTGTTGACCAGAGCCCTGTCTATTGTGACATAGTTCACTACTGTTGACCAGAGCCCTGTCTATTGTGACATAGTTCACTACTGTTGACCAGAGCCCTGTCTATTGTGACATAGTTCACTACTGTTGACCAGAGCCCTGTCTATTCATAGTTCACTACTATTGACCAGAGCCCTGTCTATTCATAGTTCACTACTGTTGACCAGAGCCCTGTCTATTGTGACATAGTTCACTACTGTTGACCAGAGCCCTGTCTATTGTGACATAGTTCACTACTGTTGACCAGAGCCCTGTCTATTGTGACATAGTTCACTACTGTTGACCAGAGCCCTGTCTATTGTGACATAGTTCACTACTGTTGACCAGAGCCCTGTCTATTCATAGTTCACTACTGTTGACCAGAGCCCTGTCTATTCATAGTTCACTACTGTTGACCAGAGCCCTGTCTATTGTGACATAGTTCACTACTGTTGACCAGAGCCCTGTCTATTGTGACATAGTTCACTACTGTTGACCAGAGCCCTGTCTATTGTGACATAGTTCACTACTGTTGACCAGAGCCCTGTCTATTCATAGTTCACTACTGTTGACCAGAGCCCTGTCTATTGTGACATAGTTCACTACTGTTGACCAGAGCCCTGTCTATTCATAGTTCACTACTGTTGACCAGAGCCCTGTCTATTGTGACATAGTTCACTACTGTTGACCAGAGCCCTGTCTATTGTGACATAGTTCACTACTGTTGACCAGAGCCCTGTCTATTCATAGTTCACTACTGTTGACCAGAGCCCTGTCTATTGTGACATAGTTCACTACTGTTGACCAGAGCCCTGTCTATTGTGACATAGTTCACTACTGTTGACCAGAGCCCTGTCTATTGTGACATAGTTCACTACTGTTGACCAGAGCCCTAGTCTACTGTGACATAGTTCACTACTGTTGACCAGAGCCCTGTGACCACTACTGAGCCCTGTCTATTGTGACATAGTTCACTACTGTTGACCAGAGCCCTGTCTATTGTGACATAGTTCACTACTGTTGACCAGAGCCCTGTCTATTGTGACATAGTTCACTACTGTTGACCAGAGCCCTGTCTATTGTGACATAGTTCACTACTGTTGACCAGAGCCCTGTCTATTGTGACATAGTTCACTACTGTTGACCAGAGCCCTGTCTATTGTGACATAGTTCACTACTATTGACCAGAGCCCTGTCTATTGTGACATAGTTCACTACTATTGACCAGAGCCCTGTCTATTGTGACATAGTTCACTACTGTTGACCAGAGCCCTGTCTATTGTGACATAGTTCACTACTGTTGACCAGAGCCCTGTCTATTGTGACATAGTTCACTACTATTGACCAGAGCCCTGTCTATTGTGACATAGTTCACTACTGTTGACCAGAGCCCTGTCTATTGTGACATAGTTCACTACTGTTGACCAGAGCCCTGTCTATTGTGACATAGTTCACTACTGTTGACCAGAGCCCTGTCTATTGTGACATAGTTCACTACTATTGACCAGAGCCCTGTCTATTGTGACATAGTTCACTACTATTGACCAGAGCCCTGTCTATTGTGACATAGTTCACTACTGTTGACCAGAGCCCTGTCTATTGTGACATAGTTTAATCCAAATATCTTTAGATGGAAAGCATTGTGTAAATTCACATGTGGCCCAGTGGTTGTTCCTGGTCCGGTCACTTGCTCAGGAAAACCTCAAGGTTGGTATATGAAGGGCCATGTAGACTGGAAGAGTTACCGTAAGTTACGTTGTATTCATTAATACCCCCATTTGATTTGATTTGATTTGATTTTATTAGGATCTCTTTTAGTCCCCATTTGGACTAATCTTCCAAGAGTCCTTAACATTAAAATACAATTTATAATACACTTTGACATATAACACACTATTACCAACATACATAATACACAGCATAATGACCCAATAAATACTCTATCTAAAAATAAAAAATAAAAATAAATATATATTGATTCTTCATCTACTATAGCCCCATGGAAGATGATGAGACACAGACGTTTCTCTGATGTGATCTGATGTGATTTCTACAAGCCCTGAAGACTCATCGCTTATCACTTCCTTATAAACCCCCCCACCATCCTCTCCTCCTCCCCTCTCTTCCTAATAACCTAACATTCATAAATGTGACAGCTCGCCGGTCAAGTCACTTAGATTTAGGGAAACATTTCTGCTTCCCAAATAGCAGCCTATTCCCTATATAGTGCACTACTTTTGACCGGAGACCATTGGGCTCACAGGGACAATAGGGATAACAGGGACCATAGGGATAACAGGGACAATAGGGATAACAGACCATAGGGATAACAGACCATAGGGATAACGGACCATGGGGATTTGGACCATAGGGATAACAGACCATAGGGATAACAGACCATAGGATAACAGACCATAGAGATAACAGACCATAGGGATAACAGACCATAGAGATAACAGACCATAGGGATAACAGACCATAGGGATAACAGACCATAGGGATAACAGACCATAGAGATAACAGACCATAGGGATAACAGACCATAGGGATAACAGACCATAGAGATAACAGACCATAGGATAACAGACCATAGGGATAACAGACCATAGGGATAACAGACCATAGAAGATAACAGGGACCATAGAGATAACAGACCATAGGGATCTACAGACCATAGGGAGACTCAGACCATAGGGATAACAGACCATAGGGATAACCCCCCATGGGGATAACAGACCATAGGTATCACAGACCATAGAGATAACAGACCATAGGGATAACAGACCATAGGGATAACAGACCATAGGGATAACAGACCATAGGGATAAAGACCATAGGGATAACAGGGACCATAGGGATAACAGACCATAGGGATAACAGACCATAGAGATAACAGACCATAGGGATAACAGACCATAGGGATAACAGACCATAGGGATAACAGACCATAGGGATAACAGACCATAGGGATAACAGACCATAGGGATAACAGACCATAGGGATAACAGACCATAGGGATAACAGACCATAGGGATAACAGACCATAGGGATAACAGACCATAGAGATAACAGGGACCATAGGGATAACAGACCATGGGATAACAGGGACCATAGGGATAACAGACCATAGGGATAACAGACCATAGGGATAACAGACCATAGAGATAACGGACCATAGGGATAACAGACCATAGAGATAACAGGGACCATAGGGATAACAGGGACCATGGGGATAACAGACCATAGAGATAACAGGACCATAGGGATAACAGGGACCATAGGGATAACAGACCATAGGGATAACAGACCATAGGGATAACAGACCATAGGGATAACAGACCATAGGGATAACAGACCATAGGGATAACGGACCATAGGGATAACAGACCATAGGATAACAGACCATAGGGATAACAGACCATAGGGATAACAGGACCATAGAGATAACAGACCATAGGGATAACGGACCATAGGGATAACAGACCATAGGGATAACAGACCATAGGGATAACAGACCATAGGCCTCAGGGATAACAGACCATAGGGATCACAGGGACCATAGGGATAGGGATAACAGACCATAGGGATAACAGACCATAGGTATCACAGACCATAGGGATAACAGACCATAGGGATAACAGACCATGGGATAACAGACAATAGAGATAACCCATAGAGATAACGGACCATAGGGATAACAGACCATAGGGATAACAGGGACCATAGAGATAACAGACCATAGAGATAACAGACCATAGGGATAACAGACCATAGGATAACAGACCATAGAGATAACAGACCATAGGGACCACAGACCATAGGGATAACAGACCATAGGGAAACGACCATAGGGATAACAGACCATAGGGATAACAGGGACCATAGAGATAACAGACCATAGAGATAACAGACCATAGGGATAACAGACCATAGGGATAACAGACCATAGAGATAACAGACCATCCTGACCCACAGACCATAGGGATAACAGACCATAGAGATAACGGACCATAGAGATAACTCCCCATAGGGATCTTCAGACCATGGGGATAACAGACCATAGGGATAACTCTCCATAGAGATAACGGACCATAGGCATAACAGACCATAGGGATAACAGACCATAGGGATAACAGGGACCATAGGGATAACAGACCATAGGGATAACAGACCATAGGGAAGACCATAGGTGATAACAGGGACCATAGGGATAACAGACCATTTAACAGACCATAGGGATAACTCTCCATAGGGACCACAGACCATAGATAACAGACCATAGGGATCCTCTCAGACCATAGGGATAACTCTCCATGGGGATAACAGACCATAGGGATAACAGACCATAGGGATCACAGACCATAGAGATAACAGACCATAGGGATAACAGGGGCCATGGGGATAACAGACCATAGGGATAACAGACCATAGGGGATAACAGGGGATAAGACCATAGGGATCAGACAGGGACCAGAGGGCTCTGGTTAAAAGTAGCTCATTATATAGGAATAGAGCTCTGTTTGGGAGCAGGCTTAAAACTTTTATCAAGACTTCAGAGAAAAGCATCACATCTTTCAGGCAATTTATGGCAAGCATTGTCCATCACTGACCTTCACGATCCTATTTAGATGGAGATCCTAGTCCTAGATCCTGGAGAGATCCCTCTCCTATCCCTCTCCTCTCCCTCCTCTCCTCTTATAGATGGAGAGATAAACCAGTATTATAGATGGAGAGATAAACCAGTATTATAGATGGAGAGATAAACCAGTATTATAGATGGAGAGATAAAACCTGTATATAGATGATGGAGAGATAAACCAGTATTATAGATGGAGAGATAAACCAGTATTATAGATGATGGAGAGATAAACCAGTATTATAGATGATGGAGAGATAAACTCAGTCCTTATACCCCCTAAACCAGTCTTCATCTCTGGAAGACCCCTGTCGTGTCCTCTCCCTGTCCTCTATTCTCCTTTTCAAGCACCCCTGTCGTGTCCTCTCCTGTCCTCTATTCTCCTCCTTTTCAAGCACCCCTGTCGTATCTCTCCTTTCAGATGGAGATGTGGAGAGATAAACCAGTATTATATCTGGAGAGATAAACCAGTATTATAGATGATCGAGAGATAAACCAGTATCCTCTATAGATGATGGAGAGATAAACCAGTATTATAGATGGAGCCCTATTATAGTCCAGTGTCCCGGAAAAGATGGAGAGATAAACCAGTATTATAGATGGAGAGATAAACTCCTTATTATAGATGGAGAGATAAACCTATTATAGATGATGGAGAGATAAACCAGTATTATAGATGGAGAGATAAACCAGTAGTTATATAGATGGAGAGATAAACCAGTATTATAGATGGAGAGATAAACCAGTATTATAGATGGATGAGAGATAAACCAGTATTATAGATAAACCAGTATTATAGATGGAGAGATAAACCAGTATTATAGATGGAGAGATAAACCAGTATTGGAGAGATAAACCAGTATTATAGATGAGAGATAAACCAGTATTATAGATGGAGAGATAAACCAGTATTATAGATGATGGAGAGATAAACCAGTATTATAGATGGAGAGATAAACCAGTATTATAGATGGAGAGATAAACCAGTATTATAGATGGAGAGATAAACCAGTATTATAGATGGAACCAGATAAACCAGTATTATAGATGGAGAGATAAACCAGTATTATAGATGGAGAGATAAACCAGATATAGATGATGGAGACCAGTATTATAGATGGAGAGATAAACCAGTATTATAGATGGAGATAAACCAGTATTATAGATGGAGAGATAAACCAGTATTATAGATGGAGAGATAAACCAGTATTATAGATGGAGATAAACCATATTATAGATGGAGAGATAAACCAGTATTATAGATGGAGAGATAAACCAGTATTATAGATGGAGAGATAAACCAGTATTATAGATGATGAGAGATAAACCAGTATTATAGATGGAGAGATAAACCAGTATTATAGATGGAGAGATAAACCAGTATTATGGAGATGATTATATATGATGGAGAGATAAACCAGTATTATAGATGGATGAGAGATAAACCAGTATTATAGATGGAGATAAACCAGTATTAGAGATAAACCAGTATTATAGATGGAGAGATAAACCAGTATTATAGATGATGGAGAGATAAACCAGTATTATAGATGATGAGAGATAAACCAGTATTATAGATGGAGAGATAAACCAGTATTATAGATGGAGATAAACCAGTATTATAGATGGAGAGATAAACCAGTATTATAGATGGAGAGATAAACCAGTATTATAGATGGAGAGATAAACCAGTATTATAGATGGAGAGATAAACCAGTATTATAGATGATGAGAGATAAACCAGTATTATAGATGAGATAAACCAGTATTATAGATGGAGATAAACCAGTATTATAGATGGAGAGATAAACCAGTATTATAGATGGAGAGATAAACCAGTATTATAGATGGAGAGATAAACCAGTATTATAGATGGAGAGATAAACCAGTATTATAGATGATAGAGAGATAAACCAGTATTATAGATGGAGAGATAAACCAGTATTATAGATGATAGAGAGAGATGATAAATAAACCAGTATTATAGATGATGGAGAGATAAACCAGTATTATAGATGAGAGATAAACCAGTATTATAATGAGAGATAAACCAGTATTATAGATGGAGAGATAAACCAGTATTATAGATGGAGAGATAAACCAGTATTATAGATGGAGAGATAAACCAGTATTATAGATATGGAGAGATAAACCAGTATTATAGATGGAGAGATAAACCAGTATTATAGATGATGGAGAGATAAACCAGTATTATAGATGGAGAGATAAACCAGTATTATAGATGATGGAGAGATAAACCAGTATTATATGATGGATGGATGATGAGAGATAAAGTATTATAGATGATGAGAGATAAACCAGTATTATAGATGGAGAGATAAACCAGTAGTATAGATGGAGAGATAAACCAGTATTATAGATGATGGAGAGATAAACCAGTAGTTATAGATGGAGAGATAACCCAGTATTATAGATGGAGAGATAAACCAGTAATAGATGATGGAGAGATAAACCAGTATTATAGATGGAGAGATAAACCAGTATTATAGATAGATGGAGAGATAAACCAGTATTATAGATGATGGAGAGATAAACCAGTAGTATAGATGGAGAGATAAACCAGTAGTATAGATGGAGAGATAAACCAGTAGTTATAGATGATTATAGATGGAGAGATAAACCAGTATTATAGATGATGGAGAGATAAACCAGTATTATAGATGATGGAGAGATAAACCAGTATTATAGATAGAGATAAACCAGTATTAGATGGAGAGATAAACCAGTATTATAGATGGAGAGATAAACCAGAAGAGATAAACCAGTATTATAGATGATGAGAG
>NC_088413.1:7439203-7590800 GCF_034236695.1 Oncorhynchus nerka | reverse complement strand
AATACTGGTTTATCTCTCCATCTATAATACTGGTTTATCTCTCCATCTATAATACTGGTTTATCTCTCCTATAATACTGGTTTATCTATAATACTGGTTTATCTCTCATCTATAATACTGGTTTATCTCTCCATCTATAATACTGGTTTATCTCTCATCTATAATACTGGTTTATCTCTCCATCTATAATACTGGTTTATCTCTCCATCTATAATACTGGTTTATCTCTCCATCTATAATACTGGTTTATCTCTCCATCTATAATACTGGTTTATCTCTCCATCATAATACTGGTTTATCTCTCCATCTATAATACTGGTTTATCTATACTCCATCATCTATATCTATACTGGTTTATCTCTCCATCTATAATACTGGTTTATCTCTCCATCTATACTACTGGTTTATCTCTCCATCTATAATACTGGTTTATCTCTCCATCTATAATACTGGTTTATCTCTCCATCTCTATAATACTGGTTTATCTCTCCATCTATAATACTGGTTTATCTCTCCATCATCTATAATACTGGTTTATCTCTCCATCTATAATACTGGTTTATCTCTCCATCATCTATAATACTGGTTTATCTCTCCATCTATAATACTGGTTTATCTCTCCATCTATAATACTGGTTTATCTCTCCATCTATATAATACTGGTTTATCTCTCCATCTATAATACTGGTTTATCTCTCCATCATCTATAATACTGGTTTATCTCTCCATCTATAATACTGGTTTATCTCTCCATCTATAAATACTGGTTTATCTCTCCATCTATAATACTGGTTTATCTCTCCATATCATCTATAATCTACTGGTTTATCTCTCCATCTATAATACTGGTTTATCTCTCCATCTATAATACTGGTTTATCTCTCCATCATATAATACTGGTTTATCTCTCCATCATCTATAATACTGGTTTATCTCTCCATCTATAATACTGGTTTATCTCTCCATCTATAATACTGGTTTATCTCTCCATCTATAATACTGGTTTCTCTCCATCTCTCTGGTTTATCTATATAATACTGGTTTATCTCTCCATCTATAATACTGGTTTATCTCTCCATCTATAATACTGGTTTATCTCTCCATCTATAATACTGGTTTATCTCTCCATCTATAATACTGGTTTATCTCTCCATCTATAATACTGGTTTATCTCTCCATCTATAATACTGGTTTATCTCTCCATCTATAATACTGGTTTATCTCTCCATCTATAATACTGGTTTATCTCTCCATCTATAATACTGGTTTATCTCTCCATCTATAATACTGGTTTATCTCTATAATACATCATCTATAATACTGGTTTATCTCTCCATCTATAATACTGGTTTATCTCTCCATCTATAATACTGGTTTATCTCTCCATCTATAATACTGGTTTATCTCTCCATCATATAATACTGGTTTATCTCTCCATCTATAATACTGGTTTATCTCTCCATCTATAATACTGGTTTATCTCCATCTATAATACTGGTTTATCATCTATAATACTGGTTTATCTCTCCATCTATAATACTGGTTTATCTCTCCATCTATAATACTGGTTTATCTCTCCATCTATAATACTGGTTTATCTCTCCATCTATAATACTGGTTTATCTCTCCATCTATAATACTGGTTTATCTCTCCATCTATAATACTGGTTTATCTCTCCATCTATAATACTGGTTTATCTCTCCATCTATAATACTGGTTTATCTCTCCATCATCTATAATACTGGTTTATCTCTCCATCTATAATACTGGTTTATCTCTCCATCTATAATACTGGTTTATCTCTCCATCATCTATAATACTGGTTTATCTCTCTATAATACATCTCCCATCTATAATACTGGTTTATCTCTCCATCTATAATACTGGTTTATCTCTCCATCATCTATAATACTGGTTTATCTCTCCATCTATAATACTGGTTTATCTCTCCATCTATAATACTGGTTTATCTCTCCATCTATAATACTGGTTTATCTCTCCATCTATAATACTGGTTTATCTCTCCATCTATAATACTGGTTTATCTCTCCATCTATAATACTGGTTTATCTCTCCATCTATAATACTGGTTTATCTCTCCATCTATAATACTGGTTTATCTCTCCATCTGGTTTATCTCTCCATCATATAAATACTGGTTTATACATCTACTGGTTTATCTCTCCATCTATAATACATCTATCTATATACTGGTTTATCTCTCCATCTATAATACTGGTTTATCTCTCCATCTATAATACTGGTTTATCTCTCCATCTATAATACTGGTTTATCTCTCCATCTATAATACTGGTTTATCTCTCCATCTATAATACTGGTTTATCTCTCCATCTATAATACTGGTTTATCTCTCCATCTATAATACTGGTTTATCTCTCCATCTATAATACTGGTTTATCTCTCCATCTATAATAAGAGGTTTAGGAGAGGAGAGAAGAGAAGAGGAGAGGAGGGGGAGAGGAACGGAGAGGAGAGGACGGGACACGACAGGGCTGCTTGAAAAGGAGAGTAGAGGACAGGAGAGGACACGACAGGGCTGCTTGAAAAGGAGAGATGAAGACAGGGGAGGACACAACAGGGGTGCTTGAAAAGGAGAGATGAAGACAGGAGAGGACACGACAGGGGTGCTTGAAAAGGAGAATAGAGGACAGGAGAGGACACGACAGGGGTGCTTGAAAAGGAGAATAGAGGACAGGAGAGGACACGACAGGGGTGCTTGAAAAGGAGAGATGAAGACAGGAGAAGGGGGTAGAGGAGAGGAGAGGAGAGGGAGGAGAGGAGGAGAGGAGAGGAGAGGAGAGGTGCGAAAGGAGAGGAGAGGAGAGGACATGACAGGGGTGCTTGAAAAGGAGAGATGAAGAGAGGAGAAGGGGGTAGAGGAGAGGAGAGGAGACGAGACGAGACGAGAGGAGAGGAGAGGAGAGGAGAGGAGAGGAGAGGAGAGGAGAGGGAGAGGAGAGGAGAGGAGAGGTGCGAAAGGAGAGGAGAGGAGAGGTACGAAAGGAGTAGGATCGTGAAGGTCAGTGATGGACAATGCTTGTATGAGTAAATTGCCTGAAGAGATGTGATGCTTTTCTCCGAAGTCCTTGAGGCGTCAAAGTTTCCCCTAAGCCTGCGTCCCAAACAGAGCTCTATTCCCTATATAATGAGCTACTTTTAACCAGAGCCCTCTGGTCCCTGTGATCCCTATGGTCTGTTATCCCTATGGCCCCTGTTATCCCTATGGCCCCTGTTATCCCTATGGTCTGTTATCCCTATGGTCTGTTATCCCTATGGTCTGTTATCCCCATGGCCCCTGTTATCCCTATGGTCTGTTATCTCTATGGTCTGTGATCCCTATGGTCTGTTATCCCTATGGTCTGTTATCCCCATGGTCTGTTATCCCTATGGTCTGTGATCCCTATGGTCTGTTATCCCTATGGTCTGTGGTCCCTATGGTCTGTTATCCCTATGGTCTGTTATCCCTATGGTCTGTTATCCCTATGGTCTGTTATCCCTATGGTCCCTGTTATCCCTATGGTCTGTTATCCCTATGGTCTGTTATCCCTATGGTCTGTTATCCCTATGGTCCCTGTTATCCCTATGGTCTGTTATCCCTATGGTCTGTTATACCTATGGTCTGTTATCCCTATGGTCTGTTATCCCTATGGTCCGTTATCTCTATGGTCTGTTATCCCTATGGTCTGTTATCCCCATGGTCTGTTATCCCTATGGTCCGTTATCTCTATGGTCTGTTATCCCTATGGTATGTGGTCCCTATGGTCTGTTATCCCTATGGTCTGTTATCCCTATGGTCTGTTATCCCTATGGTCTGTTATCTCTATGGTCTGTTATCTCTATGGTCCCTGTTATCCCTATGGTCTGTTATCCCTATGGTCCGTTATCCCTATGGTCTGTTATCCCTATGGTCTGTGGTCCCTATGGTCTGTTATCTCTATGGTCTGTTATCCCTATGGTCTGTTATCCCTATGGTCTGTTATCTCTATGGTCTGTTATCTCTATGGTCCCTGTTATCCCTATGGTCTGTTATCCCTATGGTCCGTTATCTCTATGGTCCGTTATCTCTATGGTCTGTTATCCCTATGGTCTGTTATCCCTATGGTCTGTGATACCTATGGTCTGTTATCCCTATGGTCTGTTATCCCTATTGTCCCTGTGAGGCCTATGGTCCATGTGAGGCCTATGGTCTGTGATCCCTATGGTCTGTTATCCCTATGGTCTGTTATCCCTATGGTCCGTTATCCCTATGGTCCGTTATCTCTATGGTCCGTTATCTCTATGGTCCGTTATCCCTATGGTCTGTTATCCCTATGGTCTGTTATCCCTATGGTCCGTTATCCCTATGGTCTGTTATCCCTATGGTCTGTTATCTCTATGGTCTGTTATCCCTATGGTCTGTTATCCCTATGGTCTGTTATCCCTATGGTCTGTTATCCCTATGGTCTGTTATCCCTATGGTCCCTGTTATCCCTATGGTCCCTGTTATCTCTATGGTCTGTTATCCCCATGGTCCCTGTTATCCCTATGGTCCCTGTTATCTCTATGGTCTGTTATCCCTATGGTCCGTTATCTCTATGGTCTGTTATCCCTATGGTCTGTTATCCCTATGGTCTGTTATCCCCATGGTCCCTGTTATCCCCATGGTCTGTTATCCCTATGGTCCCTGTTATCTCTATGGTCTGTTATCTCTATGGTCTGTTATCCCTATGGTCTGTTATCTCTATGGTCTGTTATCCCTATGGTCTGTTATCCCCATGGTCTGTTATCCCTATGGCCCCTGTTATCCCTATGGTCTGTTATCCCTATGGTCTGTTATCCCTATGGTCTGTTATCCCTATGGTCTGTTATCCCTATGGTCTGTGGTCCCTATGGTCTGTTATCTCTATGGTCTGTGATACCTATGGTCTGTTATCCCTATGGTCCCTGTTATCCCTATGGTCTGTTATCCCTATGGTCTGTTATCCCTATGGTCTGTTATCCCTATGGTCTGTTATCCCTATGGTCTGTTATCTCTATGGTCTGTGATACCTATGGTCTGTTATCCCCATGGTCCCTGTTATCCCTATGGTCTGTTATCCCTATGGTCTGTTATCCCTATGGTCTGTGATCCCTATGGTCTGTTATCTCTATGGTCCCTGTTATCCCTATGGTCTGTTATCCCTATGGTCTGTTATCCCTATGGTCTGTTATCCCTATGGTCTGTTATCTCTATGGTCTGTTATCCCTATGGTCTGTTATCCCTATGGTCTGTTATCTCTATGGTCTGTTATCCCTATGGTCTGTTATCCCTATGGTCTGTTATCCCTATGGTCTGTTATCTCTATGGTCTGTTATCCCTATGGTCTGTTATCTCTATGGTCTGTTATCCCTATGGTCTGTTATCCCTATGGTCTGTTATCCCTATGGTCTGTTATCCCCATGGTCCGTTATCCCTATGGTCTGTTATCCCTATGGTCTGTTATCCCTATTGTCCCTGTTATCCCTATGGTCCCTGTTATCCCTATTGTCCCTGTGAGCCCAATGGTCTCCGGTCAAAAGTAGTGCACTATATAGGGAATAGGCTGCTATTTGGGAAGCAGAAATGTTTCCCTAAATCTAAGTGACTTGACCGAGCGAGCTGTCACATTTATGAATGTTAAGGTTATTAGGAAGAGAGGGAGAGGAGGAGAGGATGGTGGGGGGGGGGGGTTTATAAGGAAGTGAAAGCGATGAGTCTTCAGGGCTTGTAGAAATCACATCAGATCACATCAGAGAAACGTCTGTGTCTCATCATCTTCCATGGGGCTATAGTAGATGAAGAATCAATATATATTTATTTTAATTTTTAATTTTTAGATAGAGTATTTATTGGGTCATTATGTGTATTATGTATGTTGGTAATAGTGTGTTATATGTCAAAGTGTATTATAAATTGTATTTTAATGTTAAGGACTCTTGGAAGATTAGTCCAAATGGGGACTAAAAGAGATCCTAATAAAATCAAATCAAATCAAATGGGGGTATTAATGAATACAACGTAACTTACGGTAACTCTTCCAGTCTACATGGCCCTTCATATACCAACCTTGAGGTTTTCCTGAGCAAGTGACCGGACCAGGAACAACCACTGGGCCACATGTGAATTTACACAATGCTTTCCATCTAAAGATATTGGATTAAACTATGTCACAATAGACAGGGCTCTGGTCAATAGTAGTGAACTATGTCACAATAGACAGGGCTCTGGTCAATAGTAGTGAACTATGTCACAATAGACAGGGCTCTGGTCAATAGTAGTGAACTATGTCACAATAGACAGGGCTCTGGTCAACAGTAGTGAACTATGAATAGACAGGGCTCTGGTCAACAGTAGTGAACTATGTCACAATAGACAGGGCTCTGGTCAACAGTAGTGAACTATGTCACAATAGACAGGGCTCTGGTCAATAGTAGTGAACTATGTCACAATAGACAGGGCTCTGGTCAACAGTAGTGAACTATGTCACAATAGACAGGGCTCTGGTCAACAGTAGTGAACTATGTCACAATAGACAGGGCTCTGGTCAATAGTAGTGAACTATGTCACAATAGACAGGGCTCTGGTCAACAGTAGTGAACTATGTCACAATAGACAGGGCTCTGGTCAACAGTAGTGAACTATGTCACAATAGACAGGGCTCTGGTCAACAGTAGTGAACTATGTCACAATAGACAGGGCTCTGGTCAACAGTAGTGAACTATGAATAGACAGGGCTCTGGTCAACAGTAGTGAACTATGTCACAATAGACAGGGCTCTGGTCAACAGTAGTGAACTATGTCACAATAGACAGGGCTCTGGTCAATAGTAGTGAACTATGTCACAATAGACAGGGCTCTGGTCAACAGTAGTGAACTATGTCACAATAGACAGGGCTCTGGTCAATAGTAGTGAACTATGTCACAATAGACAGGGCTCTGGTCAACAGTAGTGAACTATGAATAGACAGGGCTCTGGTCAACAGTAGTGAACTATGAATAGACAGGGCTCTGGTCAACAGTAGTGAACTATGTCACAATAGACAGGGCTCTGGTCAACAGTAGTGAACTATGAATAGACAGGGCTCTGGTCAACAGTAGTGAACTATGTCACAATAGACAGGGCTCTGGTCAACAGTAGTGAACTATGAATAGACAGGGCTCTGGTCAACAGTAGTGAACTATGAATAGACAGGGCTCTGGTCAACAGTAGTGAACTATGTCACAATAGACAGGGCTCTGGTCAACAGTAGTGAACTATGTCACAATAGACAGGGCTCTGGTCAACAGTAGTGAACTATGAATAGACAGGGCTCTGGTCAACAGTAGTGAACTATGTCAGACAGGGCTCTGGTCAACAGTAGTGAACTATGTCACAATAGACAGGGCTCTGGTCAACAGTAGTGAACTATGTCACAATAGACAGGGCTCTGGTCAACAGTAGTGAACTATGTCACAATAGACAGGGCTCTGGTCAACAGTAGTGAACTATGTCACAATAGACAGGGCTCTGGTCAACAGTAGTGAACTATGAATAGACAGGGCTCTGGTCAACAGTAGTGAACTATGTAGACAGGGCTCTGGTCAATAGTGAACTATGTCACAATAGACAGGGCTCTGGTCAACAGTAGTGAACTATGTCACAATAGACAGGGCTCTGGTCAACAGTAGTGAACTATGAATAGACAGGGCTCTGGTCAACAGTAGTGAACTATGTCACAATAGACAGGGCTCTGGTCAACAGTAGTGAACTATGAATAGACAGGGCTCTGGTCAATAGTAGTGAACTATGTCACAATAGACATGGCTCTGGTCAACAGTAGGGAACTATGTCACAATAGACAGGGCTCTGGTCAACAGTAGTGAACTATGAATAGACAGGGCTCTGGTCAACAGTAGTGAACTATGTCACAATAGACAGGGCTCTGGTCAACAGTAGTGAACTATGTCACAATAGACAGGGCTCTGGTCAACAGTAGTGAACTATGAATAGACAGGGCTCTGGTCAATAGTAGTGAACTATGTCACAATAGACATGGCTCTGGTCAACAGTAGGGAACTATGTCACAATAGACAGGGCTCTGGTCAATAGTAGTGAACTATGTCACAATAGACAGGGCTCCGGTCGACAGTAGTGAACTATGTCACAATAGACAGGGCTCTGGTCAACAGTAGTGAACTATGTCACAATAGACAGGGCTGTGGTCAACAGTAGTGAACTATGAATAGACAGGGCTGTGGTCAACAGTAGTGAACTATGAAGGGGATAAGAGGCCATTGAGGATGCTGATTTAATGATTCCAATGTACGATCTGGAGTAGGATATATCCTCTATTGTATACCCCTTTACCAGAGATAAAGCACGCACACGCACACACACACACACACACACACATACACCTATATACACACACACACACACACACACAGAGAGATAAAAAATCTCAGGGTGTGCATTAAACACCCTCTCTGTCTATCAATCTTTTTTTTTTTTTACAGATTATTGCTTATTTTTTCTACAGCACAATGAAAAATGCTCTCGTCTCGTCTCGTCTCCTCTCCTCTTATCTCCTCTCTCCTCATTATCTCTCCTCTCCATCTCTCCTCTCCTCTCCTCATCTCCTTCTCTCTTCTCTCCTCATCTCCTTCTCTCTCCTCCTCTCCTCTCCTCTCCTCTCCTCTCTCTCTCCTCTCTCCTTCCTCTCCTCATCTCCTCTCTCTCCTCTCTCCTCTCCTCTCTCCTCTCTCCTCTCCTATCCTCTCATCTCCTCTCCTTTCCTCGCTTCCCTCTCTCCATCCTTCTACCCACAGTCCCTGTCCTTCTTTCCTTCCTTCCCTCACTCTCCCTCCTTCTCTCTTCCCCTCACTCTTCTCCCTCCCTCCCTCCATCCCTGTGGAATACCCTTTGACTGTGTTCATCTATTTTCAGGTTGTCAATCATATCTCTCAGATAACAAGGAAAAAGCTCCCAGCTGAATGAAGAGGGGGAAAGGATCTTATTTCATACAGGGTACTCCAGTTTGCCAGCTGAGAGAACAGAGAACAGTGTGTAGAAATACAACATACCAGAGAGGATCAATCTCCTTCTCTTTCACTGTATAATCTACCTATTATCAGTGTTCTAGAATGTGAAGGAAAGAGGTGTTCTAGAATCACGTCTCTATTACATGTGGAGGCATCTGATTGGTCTGAATACCCCAGCAGGTCAGTAGATAACAATGTCACAGTCACTTTACAGCACAGCACAGTTGTGACAGCGTTATTTAAGTGGCTCACAGGAATGCTAAGAAAAACAACCTGAAGGACTGAATCCACCGCTCTCCTTGCCCTCTCTCTGACAGCAGACATCCTGTAGAGCTGTTAAGATAGAGACTATGTTCCCTCTGGTGTGAGTGTGTGTGTGTGTGTGTGTGTGTGTGTGTGTGTGTGTGTGTGTGTGTGTGTGTGTGTGTGTGTGTGTGTGTGTGTGTGTGTGTGTGACAGTGTGTGTGTGTGAGTGTGTGCTGCTTCAGACCCAGGAGACACAGGGATTAATGTGGTTTACCTCTGAAATACTGGAAAACATCCCTGAGAGATATTGGGAGAGAGAGAGAGAGAGAGAGAGCAAGAGAGAGAGAGAGAGAGAGAGAGAGAAGGAGAGAGGAGAGAGAGAGAGAGAGAGGGAGAGAGAGAGAGAGAGAGAGAGAAGGAGAGAGGGAGAGAGAGGAGAGAGAGAGGGAGAGAGAGAGAGTGAGAGAGAGGGAGAGAGGGAGAGATATTGGGAGAGATAGGGGTGAAGTAAAAGAGAGAGAGAAAAGGTCAACCCACTTATTTAGGATATTTAGGATAAGGAGAGGAGTGCCCTGTTAAACACAGTCATAGCAACCACACCACATAAAGCCCTGTTAAACACACACAGTCATAGCAACCACACCTCATAAAGCCCTGTTAAACACACAGTCATAGTTACCACACTACATAAAGCCCTGTTAAAAACACACAGTCATAGTAACCACACTACATAAAGCCCTGTTAAACACATACAGTCATAGCAACCACACTACATAAAGCCCTGTTAAAAACATACAGTCATAGCAACCACACTACATAAAGCCCTGTTAAAAACACACAGTCATAGCAACCACACCACATAAAGCCCTGTTAAACACAGTCATAGCAACCACAACACATAAAGCCCTGTTAAACACACACAGTCATAGCAACCACACCACATAAAGCCCTGTTAAACACACAGTCATAGTTACCACACTACATAAAGCCCTGTTAAAAACACACAGTCATAGTAACCACACTAGCCCTGTTAAACACATACAGTCACCACATAAAGCCCTGTTAAAAACATACAGTCATAGCAACCACACTACAAAAACACACAGTCAAGCAACCACACCCTAAAACCACAACACATAAAGCCCTGTTAAACACACACAGTCATAGCAACCACACCACATAAAGCCCTGTTAAACACACAGTCATAGCAACCACACTACATAAAGCCCTGTTAAACACACAGTCATAGCTACCACACCACATAAAGCCCTGTTAAACACACAGTCATAGCAACCACACCACATAAAGCCCTGTTAAACACAGTCATAGCAACCACAACACATAAAGCCCTGTTAAACACACACAGTCATAGCAACCACACCACATAAAGCCCTGTTAAACACACAGTCATAGCAACCACACTACATAAAGCCCTGTTAAACACACAGTCATAGCTACCACACCACATAAAGCCCTGTTAAACACACAGTCATAGCAACCACACCACATAAAGCCCTGTTAAACACAGTCATAGCAACCACAACACATAAAGCCCTGTTAAACACACACAGTCATAGCAACCACACCACATAAAGCCCTGTTAAACACACAGTCATAGCAACCACACTACATAAAGCCCTGTTAAACACACAGTCATAGCTACCACACCACATAAAGCCCTGTTAAACACACAGTCATAGCAACCACACCACATAAAGCCCTGTTAAACACACACAGTCATAGCAACCACACTACATAAAGCCCTGTTAAACACATACAGTCATAGCAACCACACCACATAAAGCCCTGTTAAACACACACAGTCATAGCAACCACACTACATAAAGCCCTGTTAAACACACGCAGTCATAGCAACCACACTACATAAAGCCCTGTTAAACACACACAGTCATAGCAACCACACTACATAAAGCCCTGTTAAACACAGTCATAGCAACCACACTACATAAAGCCCTGTTAAAAACACACAGTCATAGCAACCACACTACATAAAGCCCTGTTAAAAACACACAGTCATAGCAACCACACTACATAAAGCCCTGTTAAAAACACACAGTCATAGCAACCACACTACATAAAGCCCTGTTAAACACACACAGTCATAGCAACCACACTACATAAAGCCCTGTTAAACACACACAGTCATAGCAACCACACCACATAAAGCCCTGTTAAACACACACAGTCATAGCAACCACACTACATAAAGCCCTGTTAAACACACACAGTCATAGTAACCACACTACATAAAGCCCTGTTAAACACACACAGTCATAGCAACCACACTACATAAAGCCCTGTTGAAAACATACAGTCATAGCAACCACACCACATAAAGCCCTGTTAAACACCACAGTCATAGCAACCACACCCTATAAAGCCCTGTTAAAAACACAGGCAGTCATAGCAACCACATCACATAAAGCCCTGTTAAAAACACACAGTCATAGCAACCACACCACATAAAGCCCTGTTAAACATAGTCATAGCAACCACACCACATAAAGCCCTGTTAAAAACACACAGTCATAGCAACCACACTACATAAAGCCCTGTTGAAAACATTTAGTCATAGCAACCACACTACAATGGTTTCCCCCAGTCACGACAGAACGGCTATGAAAGAAATCTCCAGTTACAAGGTTATATTACACACACACACACACACACACACACACACACACACACACACACACACACACACACACACACACGTACACGTCATGAAATGTTACTTGTGTTTAACGGGAATACGTGTGTTCTGTAGGGTTCCATTACCTCATTAAAGGGATGTGTCTGTTCTATAGGGTTCCATATCTACAGAATGACCTCATTAAAGGGATGTGTCTGTTCTATAGGGTTCCATTACCTCATTAAAGGGATGTGTCTGTTCTATAGGGTTCCATTACCTCATTAAAGGGATGTGTCTGTTCTGTAGGGTTCCATATCTACAGATTGACCTCATTAAAGGGATGTGTCTGTTCTGTAGGGTTCCATATATACAGAATGACCTCATTAAAGGGATGTGTCTGTTCTATAGGGTTCCATTACCTCATTAAAGGGATGTGTCTGTTCTGTAGGGTTCCATATCTACAGAATGACCTCATTAAAGGGATGTGTCTGTTCTGTAGGGTTCCATATCTACAGAATGACCTCATTAAAGGGATGTGTCTGTTCTGTAGGGTTCCATATCTACAGAATGACCTCATTAAAGGGATGTGTCTGTTCTATAGGGTTCCATATCTACAGAATGACCTCATTAAAGGGATGTGTCTGTTCTATAGGGTTCCATATCTACAGAATGACCTCATTAAAGGGATGTGTCTGTTCTATAGGGTTCCATATCTACAGAATGACCTCATTAAAGGGATGTGTCTGTTCTATAGGGTTCCATTACCTCATTAAAGGGATGTGTTTGACCTCTGTCATTGCCAACAAAGGGTATATAACAAAGTATTGAGATAAACTTTTGTTATTGACCAAATACTTATTTTCCACTCATGTTGTCTCATTTTGTCTGTCATAGTTGAAGTGTACCTATGATGCAAATTACAGGCCTCTCTCATCTTTTTAAGTGGGAGAACTTGCACAATTGGTGGCTGATTAAATACTTTTTTGCCCCACTGTAGCTGGTCTATAACTGGTCTGTAGCTGGTCTGTAGGTGGTCTGTAGGTGGTCTGCAGGTGGTCTGCAGGTGGTCTGTAACTGGTCTGAAGGTGGTCTGTAGGTGGTCTGTTACTGGTCTGTTACTGGTCTGTAACTGGTCTGTAGGTGGTCTATAACTGGTCTGTAACTGGTCTGTAGGTGGTCTGTAGGTGGTCTGTTACTGGTCTGTAGCTGGTCTGTAGGTGGTCTGTAGGTGATCTCTTACTGGTCTGTAACTGGTCTGTAGGTGGTCTGTTACTGGTCTATAACTGGTCTGTAGCTGGTCTGTGGGTGGTCTATAACCGGTCTATAACTGGTCTGTAACTGGTCTGTAGCTGGTCTGTAGGTGGTCTGTAGGTGGTCTGTAACTGGTCTGTAGCTGGTCTGTAGCTGGTATGTAACTGGTCTTTATCTGGTCTGTAACTGGTCTGTAACCGGTCTGTAGGTGGTCTGTAACTGGTCTGTAACTGGTCTGTAGCTGGTATGTAACTGGTCTGTAGCTGGTCTGTAACTGGTCTATAACTGGTCTATAACTGGTCTGTTACTGGTCTGGAGCTGGTCTGTAGCTGGTCTGTAGCTGGTCTGTAGCTGGTCTGTAACTGGTCTGTTACTGGTCTGTAACTGGTCTGTAACTGGTCTGTAGCTGGTCTGTAACTGGTGGTTAACTGGTCTGTAGCTGGTCTGTAATCATTCAAGCTAATTAAGGCATTGGATCCTTATGGCTCTGGTTTTGATGTATAAATAGATTTGTAGCATACTGAGTTAAGTTATAGCTTGAAAATGACAGTGAATAGTTGACTGTTATTTATATGATATCAGAGACATTAAAAAGGAAATGCCCACCCAATTTATGTGGTGTGGTTACTATGACTGTGTGTGAGAGTGCGCCAAAAGTGCCAAATTCAAAAACAGAAAACATACAAGTGTTAAACATCGGTTTAAAGATTTAACTTCTTGTTAATCCAATCACGGTGTCAGATTTCAAAAGGCTTTACGGCGAAAGCATACCATGTTATTATCTGAGAACAGCGCCCAGCAGACAAATCATTACAAACAGTTACCAGCCAAGTAGAGGACTTACAATACTCAGAAATAGAGATAAAATTAAACACTTACCTTTGATGATCTTCATGTGGTTGCACTCACAAGACTCCCCATTTACTCAAGAAATGTTTGTTTTGTTCGATAAAGTGTCTGTTTATTTTTTTTAAAAACTCTGTTTTGTTCGCATGTTTTGTTCAGTAATCCACAGGCTCAAACACAGTCAAAACAGACAGATGAAAAATCCAAATAGTATCCGTAAAGTTCGTAGAAACATGTCAAACGATGTTAATAATCAAGCCTCAGGGTGTTTTTAGCCTAAATAATCGATAATATTTCAACCGGACAATAACGTCGTCAATATAAAAGGTTAACAAGTAAGGCGCGCTCTCGGTCGTGCACACTAAAAACCTCTGGGACACTGTAGTGTCCACTCATTCAGACTGCTCTTACTCTCTCATTTTTCAGAATACAAGCCTGAAACAATTTCTAAAGACTGTCGACATCTAGTGAAAGGCATGGAAACTGCAATTTGAGTCCTAAGTCAATGGAAACTGTAATGGCATTCAATAGAAAACTACAAACATAAAATCATTTTTTTCACCTGCCAAATCAGTTCTGCTATACTCACAGACATTATTGTAACAGTTTTGGAAACTTTAGAGTGTTTCCTATCCAAATCTACCAATTAAATGCATATCCTGGCTTCTGAGCTTGAGTAGCAGGCAGTTTACTTTGGGTACGTTTTTCATCCGGAGTTGAAAATAGTGCCCACTACATTACCCTAAATTTACTTTGAAACAAAAGTATACACCTCACACACATGGTTATGGGCTTAAACATAGAAGGACACCTGTACCATGTCAGATATACAGTTGAAATGTATTACCATTTATTGCGTTTGCATTTACACTTTATATACATCACAGAAGACTGAAATACAACAAACTATTTCACATAGAAACAGGATCTTCAGCGTAAAAAAAAAAGAAACATTTTAATTACATTCCATCCATGAGGCCAGTCCTCATGGATGGAATGGTCATTGACTGCAGCCAAGTGCATATTGTGTTTGATCTACAGACTTCTGTGTTGTACCATCTATTTTCGTTGTTAATCCCAACACAGTGTCCGATTTCAAATAGGCTTTTCAGCGAAAGCTCTACAAACGATTATGTTAGGTCTCCACCAAACCACAATAAGCACAACCATTTACCAGCAAAATTTAGTATTCAGAAAAAACAGAAATAAAGATAAAATTCATCACTAACCTTGAATTATCTTCATCAGATGACACTCATAGGACTTCATGTTACACAATACACGCATGTTTTGTTTGATAAAGTTCATATTTATATCAAAACAATCTGAGTTTACATAGGCGCGTTAGATTCACTAGTTCCAAAAACATCAAGTGATTTTGCATAGCCACGTCATTCAACAGAAATACTCATCATAAGTGTAGATGATAATACAAGTTATACACATGGAATTATAGATATACCTCTCCTTAATGCAACCGCTGTGTCAGATTTCAAAAAAACATTACGGAAAAAGAAATGCATGCAATAATCTAAGACAGCGCTCAAAAGTAAAAACACCACAGCAGCAAAGATGGCGTCAACATAAACAAGAAATTACATGATAAATATTCCCTTACCTTTGATGATCTACATCAGAAAGCACTCCAGGAATCCCAGGTCCACAATAAATGTTTGTTTTGTTCAAAAATGTCCGTTATTTATGTTCAAATACCTTGGTATACATATCCAAACGCTAATTCTGGTCAGCATTACAAAAACTTCAAAAGTGATATTACCGGTCAAGAAACATTTCAAACTAAGTACAGAATCAATCATTAGGATGTTTTTTAACATATAGCTTCAATAAAGTTCCAACCGGAGTATTCTTTCTTGTCTGCGTGAGCAATGGAACGCAAGTGACAACCATTAGGAAATAGTGAGATCACAAAATGGCTGCTTGATGAACATCTGATATATTTTTCTCTCATTCACTCCCACAACAACATAGAAGCCTCATTATAATTTATATTGATGGTTGACATCTAGTGGAACCCCTAGGCAGTGCAACATCATTCATATCTTAAGGGGATTTCATTGGGGGTTCTGGTGAATACATACAAGCTCAGATTTCTGACTTCCTGTTTTCATTTCAACTCCGGGTTTTGCCTGCCAATATGAAACTTCAGAGTGTTTTCTATCCAATACTAACAATAATATGCAAATATTAGCAACTATGACTGAGGAACGGGCCGTTTGATATGGGCACCTTTCAGCCAAGCTACTCAATACTGCCCCTGCAGCCATAAGAAGTTAACGGGATAACTTTCATCAACAACCGCTGATTTGCATAGCATATTCAAATAATATTTCAAAAAATATTTATATTCATGAAATCACAAGTGTAATATAGCAAAACACAGCTTAGCCTTTTGTTAATCCACCTGTCGTGTCAGATTTTGAAAATATGCTTTACAGCGAAAGCAATCCAAGCGTTTGTGTAAGTTAATCAATCGCTCGACAAAACATTATGAACACCTAGCATCAAGTAGCATGGTCACGAAAATCAGAAAAGCAATCAAATGAATCGTTTACCTTTGATGATCTTCAGATGTTTTCACTCACGAGACTCCCAGTTACACAACAAATGTTCCTTTTGTTCCATAAAGATGATTTTTATATCCAAAATACCTCCTTTTGTTTGGCGCGTTATGTTCAGAAATCCACAGGAAAGAGCAGTCACGACAACACAGACAAATTCCAAATAGTATAATATAATAATAATAATAATATATCAACCCCAACTCTCTTTTTCAGTAGGGAGAGGGAAAGGCAATGGCCGCCCAAGCTCTGTTGCGCATTCAAAACACTACTGGCACCCGGCCATACAATGACACAATGTTATCTTTCTCGCTCATTTTTCAAAATAAAAGCCTGAAACTATGTCTAAAGACTGTTGACACCTTGAGAAAGCCATAGGAAAAGGAATCTGGTTGATATCCCTGTCAAATGGAGCAAAGACAGGCTTATGGAACATGACGTTTTCAAAATAGAAGCCTCTTCCTGGTTTGATTTTCCTCAGGGTTTCGCCTGCAATATCACATATGTTATACTCACAGACAATATTCTGACAGTTTTGGAAACTTTAGAGTGTTTTCTATCCAAAACGAATAATAATATGCACATATTAGCATCTGAGACTGGGGAGCAGGCCGTTTAGTTTGGACAACTTATTCATCCAAGCTACTCAATACTGCCCCCAGCCATAAACAGAAGACAATTAAGCTATGTGATTAATGGGGTCTTTTACACATAGCCATTAGTCTGTGTGATAAACATGGTATTTTACACAAAACCATTAGCCTGTGTGATTGATGGGGTCCTTTACACAAAACCATTAGTCTGTGTGATTGACAGGGTCTTTTACACGACAAAAAAAACCTGTAGACTCCGAAGGGTTTGAGCAACAAACTATTAACAGGGACCGAGGACAATCTGAGACTCACGAACATGTAACATGTTTTGCTCTATGACCTCACAAGCCACATAAGAGTCGTTAGAAGGTAATGGGTTCTTCTACATAGATCATAGGAAATCCCAGGTCATAGTGTCTATAATACTGTAAGGGGTTCTTCTACATAGATCATAATAAATCCCAGGTCATAGTGTCTATAATACTGTAATGGGTTCTTCTACCTTGATCATAGGAAATCCCAGGTCATAGTGTCTATAATACTGTAAGGGGTTATTCTACCTAGAAAGCCATAGGAAATCCCAGGTCATAGTGTCTATAATACTGTAATGGGTTCTTCTACCTTGATCATAGGAAATCCCAGGTCATAGTGTCTATAATACTGTAAGGGGTTATTCTACCTAGAAAGCCATAGGAAATCCCAGGTCATAGTGTCTATAATACTGTAATGGGTTCTTCTACCTTGATCATAGGAAATCCCAGGTTATAGTGTCTATAATACTGTAAGGGGTTCTTCTACATAGATCATAGTAAATCCCAGGTCATAGTGTCTATAATACAGTAAGGGATTCTTCTACATAGACCATAGTAAATCCCAGGTCATAGTGTCTATAATACTGTAAGGGGTTCTTCTACATAGACCATAGTAAATCCCAGGTCATAGTGTCTGTAATACTGTAAGGGGTTATTCTACATAGAAGATCTTAGTAAATCCCAGGGCATAGTGTCTATAATACTGTAAGGGGTTCTTCTACATAGATCATAGGAAATCCCAGGTCATAGTGTCTATAATACTGTAAGGGATTCTTCTACATAGAAGGCCTTAGGAAATCCCAGGTCATAGTGTCTATAATACTGTAAGGGGTTCTTCTACATAGAAGGCCTTAGGAAATCCCAGGTCATAGTGTCTATAATACTGTAAGGGGTTCTTCTACATAGATCATAGGAAATCCCAGGTCATAGTGTCTATAATACTGTAATGGGTTCTTCTACATAGATCATAGGAAATCCCAGGTCATAGTGTCTATAATACTGTAAGGGGTTCTTCTACCTAGATCATAGGAAATCCCAGGTCATAGTGTCTATAATACTGTAATGGGTTCTTCTACATCAGAAATCCCAGGTCATAGTGTCTATAATACTGTAAGGGATTCTTCTACATAGACCATAGTCCCAGGTCATAGTGTCTATAATACTGTAAGGGGTTCTTCTACATAGACCATAGTAAATCCCAGGTCATAGTGTCTATAATACTGTAAGGTGTTCATCTACATAGAAGAGCTTAGTAAATCCCAGGTCATAGTGGCTATAACACATACTGTCTGTTGCAATCCACTCTTATTTTGAGCGAGTCCTCCAAAGGTTTCCATTTGAAATTGTTTATGCCTGTTGCAGCCGGCAGGGGGCGCTGTTAGGGGGTGAGTGCAGTGGTTGCGTCTCTCGTCTAACACCAGAGGAAGACGCCCGTGACAACTTTGAACTTTTCCTACTGTCTCCCCTGTTTACCAGGTATGAAGTGTCCACAATTACATTATCTATCTTGTAATGTTTAAATGTGTAAATTGATCGAGTGAAAACTGTTAGTGATCTCACCATTAGCGATGAATGGGTTAGCGGCTAGGCTAACCAGTAGAATAACAGACAGAATGGCATCTGCTAATAATATGTTTTAAACTTTTTGATTTATAGCTCATCTAAAATAATATTTTGGTTTATTTCCTACCTCATTTATATTGGAAAGGCCCTGACATCTCTCCACCCAAGTGTGATTTATGAAAAAGTTCAATTGTTTAGAGAAAGACTAAACACGCTAATGCTAAGCTAACGGCGCTAACACTTGCTTGTTAAACCTATATGGATTGCTATTAGCTTTAAAGCTCAGCAGCTAACTCGCTCAGTATTCAGATTGCTGATCTGGTTCATGCTGTTTTCATTTAGCTATTTAAGGGTTAAAAAATAGGCTTCCTTATTTTTGTATTTATTTATTTTTGTTAACTTTTAAATTAGAAATATTAAAAAAGTATATTTTGAAACACAAGTCAATGTATTAGCAGGGGTATATTAAATACAGAGAGTGTATTATCCCAGATAGCAAACAATTTCCCCCGCTTGCTGTTTTCCGATGGCGTAACGTCCAAGGCTATACATTCGTGCTGCCATCTTTTTTTTTGGGGGGTATAGCCCCCATTCAGAGGACTGCTATAGGCCCTCGGGGGACCGCTTTTGCATCTCTGGCGTTTAGCCTCCGCTCAGAGGACAGCTGTAAGGCCTAGACAAGCCACTTAGCCATTTAACTATGAGTCAATTTGAAAGACAACAGCCAGGAATTTCTCTCATCTCAAATTAGGCTCCACCTCCTTCCAGCGAACCACAGCCAGCCAGAGGCCGCAAGCTGTTTTGTTGTTTCTCTAAATACCATACATTTGTTGGGATTTTAATTTGATTTATTTGCTAATTTATAAACAATACAACCACATCCATTTACAATCTTTTGCCGATGACACACAAGTGATAGGCCAACATCTAATCATTTACAGTTTAAGTAGATTCATGATATATTGATTATGCTCCGAAATAGCCTACATTTTACCATTTGATTTCATGTAAGATACTATATATTTGAGGCAATACAAACTGTTCCATTCCAGCCAATAAATGGCACTCCCTGAACCGCCTCGCCCACTGGAAGAAAAGTGTTGATGACAAAGGCCAGTAGGTGGCGCCACCGCTTAAACAAAAGCTGAAGATCATTACGCACATCCAGGTACTTTCCTCAGGTGACATCACTTCCTGAAACAAGAGGTAAAAAAGTATATGACATAGGTTCACAATATTGACATTGAATGTAATGTAACATTCATAAGCCCGTAGTTAAGACCCGGATCAGAACCGCAGCAATATATGGACAGGTGAGACCACAAAAACAAACAGTTGCTGTTCATTTTGTACAAGTTGGACTTTACCTTTTTACTTCTCTGAGATACATCGGAGTAGAAATGGTCATGACGTCACGCAGGGGAGGGGACGTTGAGAGGAAACTTCTTCAAATGGAATATTTCTGAATCCACAGTCTCCTCTTTTAGGGTTTCAAAATGTCCAAATTATAGTTTTTTTCCCTCCTAATTGAATATTGTGTGTAATTACAGTAATATATATATATTACTGTACATATTGATCACGTTCCTTCTGTAAGATCATACTGTACCAGTCAAAAGTTTGTTCACACCTAATCATTCCAGGGTTTTTCTTCATTTGTACTATTTTCTACATTGTAGAATAATAGTGATGACATCAAAACTATGAAATAACACATATGGAATCATGTAGTAACCAAAAAAAGTGTTAAACAAATCAAAATATATTTGAGATTCTTCAAAGTAGCCACCATTTGCCTTGATGACAGCTTTACACATTCTCGGCATTCTCTCAAGCAGCTTCATGAGGAATGCTTTTCCAACAGTCTAGAAGGAGTTACCACATATGCAGGTAACTCTAATGAACTTATCCTCTGCAGTAGAGGTAACTCTGGGTCTTTCCTGTGGTGGTCCTCATGAGAGACAGGTAACTCTAATGAAAGTATCCTCTGCAGCAGAGGTAACTCTGGGTCTTTCCTGTGGTGGTCCTCATGAGAGCCAGTTAACTCTAATGAAAGTATCCTCTGCAGCAGAGGTAACTCTGGGTCTTCCTTTCCTGTGGCGGTCCTCATGAGAGACAGGTAACTCTAATGAAAGTATCCTCTGCAGCAGAGGTAACTCTGGGTCTTCCTTTCCTGTGGCGGTCCTCATGAGAGACAGGTAACTCTAATGAACGTATCCTCTGCAGCAGAGGTAACTCTGGGTCTTCCTTTCCTGTGGCGGTCCTCATGAGAGACAGGTAACTCTAATGAACTTATCCTCTGCAGCAGAGGTAACTCTGGGTCTTCCTTTCCTGTGGCGGTCCTCATGAGAGACAGGTAACTCTAATGAACGTATCCTCTGCAGCAGATGTAACTCTGTGTCTTCCTTTCCTGTGGCGGTCCTCATGAGAGACCGGTAACTCTAATGAACGTATCTGTCACGGTTTTCTTCTAACTCCTCCTCTGACGAAGAGGTGTAGCAAAGATCGGACCAAAATGCGGTGTAGTTCTTTAATAAAGGAAAAACTCAAACATGAACATAATACAAAAAAACAAACAACGTGAAAAACCGAAACAGCCTATGCTGGTGACAACTAACACAGAGACAGGAACAATCACCCATGAAACACTCAAAGAATATGGCTGCCTAAATATGATTCCCAATCAGAGACAACGATAACCACCTGCTTCTGATTGAGAACCACTCCAGACAGCCATAGACTATGCTAGAACACCCCACTAAGCCACAATCCCAGTACCTACGAAAACCCCAAGACAAAACACACCACATAAATAAACCCATGTCACACCCTGGCCTGACCAAAATAATAAAGAAAACACAGAATACTAAGACCAGGGCGTGACAGTATCCTCTGCAGCAGAGGTAACTCTGGGTCTTCCTTTCCTGTGTTGGTCCTCATGAGAGACAGTTAACTCTAATGAACGTATCCTCTGCAGCAGAGGGAACTCTGGGTCTTCCTTTCCTGTGCTTGCCCGTTTCATCACAGCACTTGATGGTTTTTGCGACTGCACTTGAAGACACTTTCAAAGCTCTTGAAATGTTCCGTATTGATTGACCTTCATGTCTTAAAGTACTGATAGTAATGATTGACTGACCTATTCTCTTAAAACTGCATTGTTGGTTTGTAAGGGCTTGTAAGTCAGCGATACCTGTCGTATTTGGCGCATGTTGACAAATGTTTTATTTTATTTTTTTTTTTACCTTTATTTAACCAGGCAAGTCAGTTAAGAACACATTCTTATTTTCAATGACGGCCTGGGAACAGTGGGTTAACTGCCTGTTCAGGGGCAGAACGACAGATTTGTACCTTGTCAGCTCGGGGGTGTGAACTCGCAACCTTCCGGTTACTAGTCCAACGCTCTAACCACTAGGCTACGCTGCCGCCCAAATCAAATAACATTTGATTTGATTAGTCCCCACCACCTGGGACCTGTAACACATATATAATACAATAATAGGAAAAGCATTGTCACTTTAATAACACTCACCTTGAATTAGGAAACATGACAGGACGTGAAGAGGACCGGTCTTGGAAGACAGGAAGTGAAGAGGACCGTGCTTAGAAGACAGGAAGTGAAGAGGCCCGTGCTTAGAAGACAGGAAGTGAAGGGGACCGTGCTTAGAAGACAGGACGTGAAGAGGACCGTGATTAGAATACAGGAAGTGAAGGGGACCGTGCTTAGAAGACAGGAAGTGAAGAGGACCGTGCTTAGAAGACAGGAAGTGAAGAGGACTGTGCTTAGAATACAGGAAGTGAAGAGGACCGGTCTTAGAAGACAGGAAGTGAAGAGGCCCGTGCTTAGAAGACAGGAAGTGAAGAGGCCCGTGCTTAGAAGACAGGAAGTGAAGAAGCCCATGCTTAGAAGACAGGAAGTGAAGAGGCCGTGCTTAGAAGACAGGAAGTGAAGAGGCCCATGCATAGAAGACAGGAAGTGAAGAGGCCCGTGCTTAGAAGACAGGAAGTGAAGAGGACCGGTCTTAGAAGACAGGAAGTGAAGAGGCCTGTGCTTAGAAGACAGGAAGTGAACAGGACCAGTCTTAGAAGATAGGACAAAGAATAAACCTGGGTAATGGTAGGCGACAAAAACTCCAGTGAAAAGAAACACAAACTAAGTATATGTTATAAAACAGCATTTTATTACTGCTACCTCACACCCGCAGTGACTTATAACACTACATTAACACATGGAGAAGCAAAAGGCTATATTCACCATTCATTTGTAAGCACGGTTTTCAAGCAAGCAAAATATTTTATTTTTTTTAAAGTGAAAGCCACAAACACTTCACTTTCTCCAAAGATACATTTCACATGGAAAGTTATATTCCTTTACAACAGCAGAAACATACACAACTTGAAAAAAATAAGAGTAATAATAACATTTAAGACGTACACATCACCATTACGTAGATGGTTTGTTCCAATCTACATCAGTACATGTTATTCTCTGCACTACCCAACTGCACATCCCACAGCAGACAATAGTTATTATGATACAATCGAGATATTAACCTATAGTAGCGTGGGAGAGTAACCTACAGTAGCATGGGAGAGTAACCTACAGTAGCATGGGAGAGTAACCTACAGTAGCATGGGAGAGTAACCTACAGTAGCATGGGAGAGTAACCTACAGTAGCATGGGAGAGTAACCTACAGTAGCATGGGAGAGTAACCTACAGTAGCATGGGAGAGTAACCTACAGTAGCATGGGAGAGTAACCTACAGTAGCATGGGAGAGTAACCTACAGTAGCATGGGAGAGTAACCTACAGTAGCATGGGAGAGTAACCTACAGTAACATGGGAGAGTAACCTACAGTAGCATGGGAGAGTAACCTACAGTAGCATGGGAGAGTAACCTACAGTAACATGGGAGAGTAACCTACAGTAACATGGGAGAGTAACCTACAGTAGCATGGGAGAGTAACCTACAGTAGCATGGGAGAGTAACCTACAGTAGCATGGGAGAGTAACCTACAGTAGCATGGGAGAGTAACCTACAGTAGAATGGGAGAGTAACCTACAGTAGCATGGGAGAGTAACCTACAGTAGCATGGGAGAGTAACCTACAGTAGCATGGGAGAGTAACCTACAGTAGCATGGGAGAGTAACCTACAGTAGCATGGGAGAGTAACCTACAGTAGCATGGGAGAGTAACCTACAGTAGCATGGGAGAGTAACCTACAGTAGCATGGGAGAGTAACCTACAGTAACATGGGAGAGTAACCTACAGTAGAATGGGAGAGTAACCTACAGTAGCATGGGAGAGTAACCTACAGTAGCATGGGAGAGTAACCTACAGTAGCATGGGAGAGTAACCTACAGTAGCATGGGAGAGTAACCTACAGTATCATGGGAGAGTAATCTACAGTAGAATGGGAGAGTAACCTACAGTAGCATGGGAGAGTAACCTACAGTAGCATGGGAGAGAAACCTACAGTAGCATGGGAGAGTAACCTACAGTAGCATGGGAGAGTAACCTACAGTAGCATGGGAGAGTAACCTACAGTAGCATGGGAGATGGGAGAAGTAACCTACAGTAGCATGGGAGAGTAACCTACAGTAGCATGGGAGAGTAACCTACAGTAGCATGGGAGAGTAACCTACAGTAGCATGGGAGAGTAACCTACAGTAGCATGGGAGAGTAACCTACAGTAGCATGGGAGAGTAACCTACAGTAGCATGGGAGAGTAACCTACAGTAGCATGGGAGAGTAACCTACAGTAGCATGGGAGAGTAACCTACAGTAGAATGGGAGAGTAACCTACAGTAGCATGGGAGAGTAACCTACAGTAGCATGGGAGAGTAACCTACAGTAGCATGGGAGAGTAACCTACAGTAGCATGGGAGAGTAACCTACAGTAACATGGGAGAGTAACCTACAGTAGCATGGGAGAGTAACCTACAGTAGCATGGGAGAGTAACCTACAGTAACATGGGAGAATAACCTACAGTAGCATGGGAGAGTAACCTACAGTATCATGGTAGAGTAACCTACAGTAGCATGGGAGAGTAACCTACAGTAGCATGGGAGAGTAACCTACAGTAGCATGGGAGAGAAACCTACAGTAGCATGGGAGAGTAACCTACAGTAGCATGGGAGAGTAACCTACAGTAGCATGGGAGAGTAACCTACAGTAGCATGGGAGAGTAACCTACAGTAGCATGGGAGAGTAACCTACAGTAGCATGGGAGAGTAACCTACAGTAGCATGGGAGAGTAACCTACAGTAGAATGGGAGAGTAACCTACAGTAGCATGGGAGAGTAACCTACAGTAGCATGGGAGAGTAACCTACAGTAGCATGGGAGAGTAACCTACAGTAGCATGGGAGAGTAACCTACAGTAACATGGGAGAGTAACCTACAGTAGCATGGGAGAGTAACCTACATTAGCATGGGAGAGTAACCTACAGTAACATGGGAGAATAACCTACAGTAGCATGGGAGAGTAACCTACAGTAGCATGGGAGAGTAACCTACAGTAGCATGGGAGAGTAACCTACAGTAGCATGGGAGAGAAACCTACAGTAGCATGGGAGAGTAACCTACAGTAGCATGGGAGAGTAACCTACAGTAGCATGGGAGAGTAACCTACAGTAGCATGGGAGAGTAACCTACAGTAGAATGGGAGAGTAACCTACAGTAGCATGGGAGAGTAACCTACAGTAGCATGGGAGAGTAACCTACAGTAACATGGGAGAGTAACCTACAGTAGCATGGGAGAGTAACCTACAGTAGCATGGGAGAGTAACCTACAGTAGCATGGGAGAGTAACCTACAGTAGCATGGGAGAGTAACCTACAGTAGCATGGGAGAGTAACCTACAGTAGCGTGGGAGAGTAACCTACAGTAGCATTGGAGAGTAACCTACAGTAGCATGGGAGAGTAACCTACAGTAGCATGGGAGAGTAACCTACAGTAGCATGGGAGAGTAACCTACAGTATCATGGGAGAGTAACCTACAGTATCATGGGATATTAACCTACAGTAGCATGGGAGAGTAACCTACAGTAGCATGGGAGAGTAACCTACAGTAGCATGGGAGAGTAACCTACAGTATCATGGGAGAGGAATCTACAGTAGCATAGGAGAGTAACCTACAGTACTATGGGAGAGTAACCTACAGTAGCATGGGAGAGTAACCTACAGTAGCATGGGAGAGTAACCTACAGTAGCATGGGCGAGTAACCTACAGTAGCATGTGCATGTAACCTACAGTAGCATGGGAGAGTAACCTACAGTAGCATGGGAGAGTAACCTACAGTAGCATAGGAGAGTAACCTACAGTAGGATGGGAGAGTAACCTACAGTAGAATTGGAGAGTAACCTACAGTAACATGGGATAGTAACCTACAGTAGTATGAGAGTCACCTACAGTAGCATAGGAGAGTAACCTACAGTAGGATGGGAGAGTAACCTACACTAGCATGGGAGAGTAACCTACAGTAGCTGAACAGTCAACTCAGCCATATTGGGGAATAACCTACAGTAGCTGAACAATCAACTTAGCCATATGGAAGAGTAACCTACTGTAGAATGTAGCTGAACTCAGAATCTACCCCTACTCCCTCAAGCCTTCCCCATCCTTCAGTATCCACCCCTAGTTGTTACCACAGCCTCCACCAAACCCAACAACCCCAGCATCCACCCCTCCATCACCCCTGGTATTGATCCCTCCAACCTCCACATAACCATTGGCCTCCACCCAGCCATCATCACCACTCAACCCCATGGATCTCAACCCAGCCTTCACCCTAGCCCAGAGGTAGGAATTCCTGGTCCTGGAGTGCCACAGTCACATCATGTTTTTGAATTTCCAGCAATCAATGAACTGATCAATTAGATCAGTTGGTCAGGTTTGCTGCACTGTCCCTTTATATCCCTTATCCACCGACCCAGCCCTCCCCAAGCTCTTCCCATCCCCGGCCCTCCCCAAGCTCTTCCCAACCCCGGCTCTCCCCCAAGCTCTTCCCAACCCCGGCCCTCCCCAAGCTCATCCCAACCCCAGCCCTCCCCAATCACTTCCGAACCCCAGCCCTCCCCAAGCACTTCACAACCCCAGCCCTACCCAAGCACTTCCGAACCCCAGCCCTCCCCAAGATCTTCCCAACCCCAGCCCTCCCCAAGCTCTTCCCAACCCCAGCCCTCCCCAAGCTCTTCCCAACCCCAGCCCTCCCCAAGCTCTTACCAACACCAGCCCTCCCCAAGCACTTCCGAACCCCAGCCCTCCCCAAACACTTCCCAACCCCAGCCCTCTCCAAGCACTTCCGAACCCCAGCCCTCCCCAAGCACTTCCCAACCCCAGCCCTCCCCAAGCTCTTCCCAACCCCAGCCCTTCCCAAGCTCATCCCAACCCCAGCCCTCCCCAAGCTCTTCCCAACCCCAGCCATCCCCAAGCTCTTCCCAACCCCAGCCCTCCCCAAGCTCTTCCCAACCCCAGCCCTCCCCAAGCTCTTACCAACACCAGCCCTCCCCAAGCTCTTCCCTACCCCAGCCCTCCCCAAGTTCTTCCCAACCCCAGCCCAAGTTCTTCCCAACACCAGCCCTCCCCAAGCACCTCCCAACCCCAGCCCTCCCCAAACTCTTCCCAACCCCAACCCTCCTCAACCCCAGCCCTCCCCAAGCTCTTCCCAACCCCAACCCTCCCCAATTCCAGCCCTCCCCAAGCTCTTCCCAACCCCTCCCCAAGCTCTTCCCAACCCCTCCCCAAGCTCTTCCCAACCCTCCCCAATTCCAGCCCTACCCAAGCTCTTCCCAACCCCAGCCCTCCCCAAGCTCTTCCCAACCCCAACCATCCCACCCCAGCCCCCAAGCTCTTCCCAACCCTCTCTTCCCAACCCTCCCCAACCCCAGCCCTCCCCAACCCCAACCCTCCCCAACCCCTTCCCCAATCTCTTTCCAACCCTCCCCAACCCCAGCTCCCCCAAGCTTTCCCCAACCGTCCCCAACTCCATGTTATTGATAGACTTAACACAGCTGCCTTTCACAGATCCAACCATGTTTGTGGTTACATGGCACATCATTCCAAGCCATTACTGGGTCCTTTAGAGTGTTATCAACCAAAGCGCAGTCTTCTCCTTCGAAATCATTTGGCTCCCCTTTGTTCCAGTAACTTGTGGTCAGTGGTGTGCCGTCCACCCATCTCCAGGTTCCCTCAACTTCTTTGTCCGTCAGACCAAACCAGGCTTTTTTGTTGAACGCTTTGATTAAAGCCTGTTCCTCTCTGCTGTTGATGATCACCAGGTTTGCTCCTCTCGCCTGTAGCTGGTCTCTCTCTTTGGTCAGGTTGTTGTAGCTGGTCTGTAGCTGGTCTCTCTCTTTAGAAAGGGAACTATAACTGGTCTGTAGCTGGTCTCTCTCTTTGGTCAGGTTGTTATAACTGGTCTGTAGCTGGTCTCTCTCTGCAGTCAGGTTGTTGTAACTGTTCAATAGGTTTCTCTCTGTGAAATAATACAATCAACAACCAAGTTAATCAGTCATTACCAAGGTTGGGGTCAATTCAATTTAATTTCCAGTCAATTCAGGAAGTACACTGGAAATCAAATTATCTTCAATGGTTTTCAATGAGGAACATTTTAAATTTGGTTTACTTTCTGATTTGACTGGAATGTAAATGTAATTGAACGCTGGTTGTTACACCACTGATGATGAAGAATGTTTGAGTGGGAACATATCAAACTCACGGTAGAGTAACAGGCCTATGATCCCAGCCAGTAGGAGAACACACAGCAGCCCCAGACACACTGCAGCAGCTAGGAAACGTCCCTTCCACACTGAAGCACATATTATTGGCATAAGAACTGTATCATGTATTTGCGTCTATTTGTGTAGAGTAGCTCTGTCAAGCACTGAGTAAAATAGACAAGCTTGACTTAGGCCACAGCACAACAACTGAGTTCTGGTACCTCAAATGTTCTGTTGCTTGAGTTGCAGCCCCTGTGGAAAAAACGTAATTGACCAGCATAGGCAGGTGTGACCAGCCTTCGTTGTGTTTTCACTGGTGACCAGCCTTTGTTGTGTTTTTGCAGGTGACCAGCCTTTGTTGTGTTTTCACTGGTGACCAGCCTTTGTTGTGTTTTCACTGGTGACCAGCCTTTGTTGTGTTTTTGCAGGTGACCAGCCTTTGTTGTGTTTTCACTGGTGACCAGCCTTTGTTGTGTTTTTGCAGGTGACCAGCCTTCGTTGTGTGACGTTTTTTATTTTTTTATTTTTTATTTCACCTTTATTTAACCAGGTAAGCAAGTTGAGAACAAGTTCTCATTTACAATTGCGACCTGGCCATGATAAAGCAAAGCAGTTCGACACATACAACGACACAGAGTTACACATGGAGTAAAACAAACATACAGTCAATAATACAGTAAAAATAAACAAGTCTATATACAATGTGAGCAAATTAGGTGAGAAGGGAGGTAAAGGCAAAAAAGGCCATGGTGGCAAAGTAAATACAATATAGCAAGTAAAACACTGGAATGGTAGTTTTGCAATGGAAGAATGTGCAAAGTAGAAATAAAAATAATGGGGTGCAAAGGAGCAAAATAAATAAATTAATTAAATACAGTTGGGAAAGAGGTAGTTGTTTGGGCTAAATTATAGGTGGGCTATGTACAGGTGCAGTAATCTGTAAGATGCTCTGACAGTTGGTGCTTAAAGCTAGTGAGGGAGATAAGTGTTTCCAATTTAAGAGATTTTTGTAGTTCGTTCCAGTCATTGGCAGCAGAGAACTGGAAGGAGAGGCGGCCAAAGAAAGAATTGGTTTTGGGGGTGACTAGAGAGATATACCTGCTGGAGCGTGTGCTACAGGTGGGAGATGCTATGGTGACCAGCGAGCTGAGATAAGGGGGACTTTACCTAGCAGGGTCTTGTAGATGACATGGAGCCAGTGGGTTTGGCGACGAGTATGAAGCGAGGGCCAGCCAACGAGAGCGTACAGGTCGCAATGGTGGGTAGTATATGGGGCTTTGGTGACAAAACGGATAGCACTGTGATAGACTGCATCCAATTTGTTGAGTAGGGTATTGGAGGCTATTTTGTAAATGACATCGCCAAAGTCGAGGATTGGTAGGATGGTCAATTTTACAAGGGTATGTTTGGCAGCATGTGTGAAGGATGCTTTGTTGCGAAATAGGAAGCCAATTCTAGATTTAACTTTGGATTGGAGATGTTTGATATGGGTCTGGAAGGAGAGTTTACAGTCTAACCAGACACCTAAGTATTTGTAGTTGTCCACGTATTCTAAGTCAGAGCCGTCCAGAGTAGTGATGTTGGACAGGCGGGTAGGTGCAGGTAGCGATCGGTTGAAGAGCATGCATTTAGTTTTACTTGTATTTAAGAGCAATTGGAGGCCACGGAAGGAGAGTTGTATGGCATTGAAGCTTGCCTGGAGGGTTGTTAACACAGTGTCCAAAGAAGGGCCGGAAGTATACAGAATGGTGTCGTCTGCGTAGAGGTGGATCAGAGACTCACCAGCAGCAAGAGCGACCTCATTGATGTATACAGAGAAGAGAGTCGGTCCAAGAATTGAACCCTGTGGCACCCCCATAGAGACTGCCAGAGGTCCGGACAGCAGACCCTCCGATTTGACACACTGAACTCTATCAGAGAAGTAGTTGGTGAACCAGGCGAGGCAATCATTTGAGAAACCAAGGCTGTCGAGTCTGCCGATGAGGATGTGGTGGTTGACAGAGTCGAAAGCCTTGGCCAGATCAATGAATACGGCTGCACAGTAATGTTTCTTATCGATGGCGGTTAAGATATCGTTTAGGACCTTGAGCGTGGCTGAGGTGCACCCATGACCAGCTCTGAAACCAGATTGCATAGCAGAGAAGGTATGGTGAGATTCGAAATGGTCGGTAATCTGTTTGTTGACTTGGCTTTCGAAGACCTTAGAAAGGCATGGTAGGATAGATATAGGTCTGTAGCAGTTTGGGTCAAGAGTGTCCCCCCTTTGAAGAGGGGATGACCGCAGCTGCTTTCCAATCTTTGGGAATCTCAGATGACACGAAAGAGAGGTTGAACAGGCTAGTAATAGGGGTGGCAACAATTTCGGCAGATAATTTTAGAAAGAAAGGGTCCAGATTGTCTAGCCCGGCTGATTTGTAGGGGTCCAGATTTTTCAGCTCTTTCAGAACTTCAGCTGAATGGATTTGGGAGAAGGAGAAATGGGGAAGGCTTGGGCGAGTTGCTGTTGGGGGTGCAGTGCTGTTGACCGGGGTAGGAGTTGCCAGGTGGAAAGCATGGCCAGCCGTAGAAAAATGCTTATTGAAATTCTCAATTATGGTGGATTTATCAGTGGTGACAGTGTTTCCTATCTTCAGTGCAGTGGGCAGCTGGGAGGAGGTGTTCTTATTCTCCATGGACTTTACAGTGTCCCAGAACTTTTTAGAGTTAGTGTTGCAGGAAGCAAATTTCTGCTTGAAAAAGCTAGCCTTGGCTTTTCTAACTGCCTGTGTATAACGGTTTCTAGCTTCCCTGAACAGCTGCATATCACGGGGCTGTTCGATGCTAATGCAGAACGCCATAGGATGTTTTTGTGTTGGTTAAGGGCAGTCAGGTCTGGGGAGAACCAAGGGCTATATCTGTTCCTGGTTCTAATTTTCTTGAATGGGGCATGTTTATTTAAGATTGTTAGGAAGGCATTTTTAAAAAATATCCAGGCATCCTCTACTGACGGGATGAGATCAATATCCTTCCAGGACACCCCGGCCAGGTCGATTAGAAAGGCCTGCTCGCTGAAGTGTTTCAGGGAGCGTTTTACAGTGATGAGTGGAGGTCGTTTGACCGCTGACCCATTACGGATGCAGGCAATGAGGCAGTGATCGCTGAGATCTTGGTTGAAGACAGCAGAGGTGTATTTAGAGGGGAAGTTGGTTAGGATGATATCTATGAGGGTGCCCGTGTTTAAGGCTTTGGGGGGGTACCTGGTAGGTTCATTGATAATTTGTGTGAGATTGAGGGCATCAAGTTTAGATTGTTAAAGACATTAAAGACATTTTGGGGGGATCTGTGTCCCTTCCACGGGACGGTTGAGCTAATGTAGGCTAATGCGATTAGCATGAGGTTGTAAATAACAAGAACATTTCCCGGGACATAGACATATCTGATATTGGCAGAAAGCTTAAATTCTTGTTAATCTAACTGCACTGTTTAATTTATCATTTTTATTTATGAAAACCGACACAAAAACAATAAAGGACAAAGAAACGAACGTGCAGCTTTGTCATGCTCAAAGGCAACAATACAAAAACAAGATCCCACAACCAACAGGTGGGAAAAAGCTGCCTAAGTATGATCTCCAATCAAAGACAACGATAGACAGCTGCCTCTGATTGGGAACCATAACAGGCCAACCTAGAAATAAAGAAACTAGAATGCCCACCCTAGTCACACCCAGACCCAAAATAGAGAATGAAGGATCTCTAAGGTCAGGGCGTGACAGATAGCTTGTTGGCCTGTCTTCCTGATTGGTACCTCTATTGCCTCCTTCCAGCTGCTTGGTAGTTTCGTTCTAAACTATGTTGTTCAACAACAAAACCTTATCCAGTGCCTCATTACTAAGACGGGCCAACATAACATAGCACACCTCATCTTTCCCAGGTGAAGTTAACCCAGTCTTACCTATTGCCCTTTTCACCTCTGCCATGGTAAAATGGTCCATTCATCATTTACATCCTCCCTCCTGTTCTGCACTCCAGGATGCTCCTCTCTCGTTCTCTCTCTCCCCGTCTGCCCCTCCTCGGACAAATTTACAGAGCGTTGCACTTGGATAAATGCTTTGGCGATCATCTCTAACTTCTTCTCTTCTGTTACATCCTACCACCTCGTCAACACTGGATCATCCCACTCCCTTCTGACTCATCCTCTTAATCATCTCCCACAGTTCTCCCACAGGTGTCACCCTTCCAATGGTATCACAGAACTGACACCAACATGATCTCCACAGCTCCCCTTCAAACCCGTCCTCCCTTTCTCTCCTCGGGAATAGTTGTTTCAATAGAATGAGGAAGTGAGGTCACGATCACCAGTGTAAAGGCCTCCAACCGACAGATCTACTGGCTCCACCTAGTAGTACCAATACCTTTCAGGGCCTTTCAACTAATCCAATCTGTTAGTAGGACTTATTGCACCCGTTAGTCAAATGTTTTTATGTTTTTATTTTTTTAGATAGTTTAGGTCAGGGATCATCAAGTAGATTCAGCCGCGTGCCGGTTTGTTCTCGAAATCATTTGTAGACTCAAAATTTACCATAAGAAGCCCAAACATATATAATATTTCACTAAAACATAATCAATTCAAAATTTGCTTATATTTATATTTGATTGCTTGTCTCTCTATCATGCGTGGGAATACTTGGTAAACAGATTTCCAAAATTAAAATCACTTGGAGCTGATTTCATGAAAATGAAAATGCTCAGAAAACTTGAGTGGCCAAGTAAAACCACTGGCGGTCCAAAATCGGCCGATGGGCCACCAGTTGGGGAAGCCTGGTTCAGATAGTCTCATTCATTCATCAATTCTAACACTGGCTGTCATTCTGAATATAGATTTTGTGACTCTGTCTGGAGTGGATTGGGAATAGGAATTAAACGTCATTTTACAAGCCGGCATATTGTGACTTGAAACTGATCTCCAGTGTCCAAAACACAGCAAAGACTGGTCAACAGCAAAAACACAATGAAGCCTGGACGACCAGCATAACATGCTAGATCAGCATGCATCGGACCAGCATGGACCAGCTTGAAATTGATGCTGGTCTATGCTGTTTTTTTCAGCATATGGTGGAGTTCAGAAACCCTAAATGAATACCGGCTGTTACCTGAACGTTGATCACCAACTCCATCCTTCTTGCAGGACATGATGGTTCTTTGATTGGCGTATTTACAATCATCAATATCCATGGTATTTATTTATCAGTTTCTTCGTCTTCGAATCGTACTACTACTCTTGTAACTTCTACTCTTGTTGTGTATACTGTTGTAATTTCTACTGTTGTATCTTCTACTGTTGTATCTTCTACTGTTGTAAAGTCTGCTGTTATCTCAGTTGTAGGTTTGTGTCTGTTCGCTGCACAGCTGGAGTCTCTGTGTGACTCAGTCTAATGTCAGAGACAGTTTTAACAGTCAACCTCATTAAAGGGGAAACTGTCTAACCAATAGTGTGACACTAACCACCACCATGTGACTCCAGACTTATTTTCTGAGAACCATGTTTGTTTTCCACAGTGTAGATTAGTTTGTATATTTAGTTTATATTAGTTTAGTTTACCACAGTGTAGATTAGTTTGTATATTTAGTTTATATTAGTTTAGTTTACCACAGTGTAGATTAGTTTGTATATTTAGTTTATATTAGTTTAGTTTACCACAGTGTAGATTAGTTTGTATATTTAGTTTATATTAGTTTAGTTTACCACAGTGTAGATTAGCTTGTATATTTGGTTAAAATTAGTTTAGTTTTTGTGCTTCATACTCTTAGTAGTTTAGCACATTTCACATTGCACACCATCACTGGCCATGAACAGTTATTTTCATCTCTGCTGTCTCAGTGAGAAGAGTTACTCAGAGATATGTGTTAGACTGTATGTCTGCATCTGTCTCAGTGAGAAGAGTTACTCAGAGATATGTGTTAGACTGTATGTCTGCATCTGTCTCAGTGAGAAGAGTTACTCAGAGATATGTATTAGACTGTATGTCTGCATCTGTCTCAGTGAGAAGAGTTACTCAGAGATATGTATTAGACTGTATGTCTGCATCTGTCTCAGTGAGAAGAGTTACTCAGAGATATGTATTAGACTGTATGTCTGCATCTGTCTCAGAGGGCTTTCAGTGGTGATGTCCTTCACACCATTTGAAACTCAGTCGGTCCACTTCCTGTTACACTTTAAGCAGTGGTTTAATCTGAGACGCTGATATGATGTCGACACCAGCAGCAGGATGAACAGTAGCTCAATGCAAGACGGTGAACTCACAAAGAATAACTGTTGTCTCCTTTGTGACATGGACACCAGAGATAATAGTTATTCAGAGATGTCTCTGTCTTTCTCAGAGAGGGCCTGAGATCTATATTTACTGTCTCCTGTATGACATGAACACCAGAAATAATAGTTACTCAGATGTCTCTATCTTTTTTCAGAGAGAACCTATGGTCTACAATTACTCTCACATCTTCTCCTTCCCTCTTCCTCATCCTCTATCTACATCAAAACAAGTGGAAAGACACGAACTGCATTGCACACTTTTTCTACCAACTTTCTGTCACTAAGTACAGAAGTGTGAAAGTGTGTGACAACAGCTCTGTGTGAAAGTCTTCGTGTCACATGCTTCTTACTGGAAAAAGGCACATGACTTACTGTAAATTACTGTAAATTACATGTTGATCATTTGCATAAGACCTGGCTCGGTTTAGAGCACTTCACATCTCGAGGGGTGTGTCTGAGGAGTCCTGTGTGTAATTCAACGGTCACAAGACGCAGGCCTCCTCACGTTTATCATTTTTATAATTCATCAGATATTTACTGAATTATAGCACATACAGTATTTTACTGGAACAAACAAATAATTAATGGAGTTGAGATTTTGGTGTGAATTCAGGTTTTATATTTATTGGACAATTTCCCCCAAAATTATTGTAAGAATGATAACACTCATATATACATTTTGTTACTGTATCAGGTATGTAGTATTTTTTTTAATAAAGAAAATAGGTGCTTCATTTGCATAAATACACCTTGTGTATTTGCATATATGAATACTCTAGTGACTCCCCATCCTGCATGCGGAAGCGTAATCATCGCCTGACACCAATTAGCATAAGGTAACGGACCTAAATATCCCTAAAAAAATTATATTCATGAAAATCACAAATTAAATATATTGAGACACAGCTTAGCCTTTTGTTAATCACCCTGTCATCTCAGATTTTCAAAATATGCTTTACAGCCAAAGCTAGACAAGCATTTGTGTAAGTCTACTGATAGCCTAGCATAGCATTTTGTCCAGCTAGCAGCAGGTAACTTGGTCACGGAAATCAGAAAAGCAATCAAATTAAATCGTTTACCTTTGATGAGCTTCGGATGTTCTCACTCACGAGACTCCTAGTTAGATAGCAAATGTTCCTTTTTTCCAAAAATATTATTTTTGTAGGCGAAATAGCTCCGTTTGTTCTTCACATTTAGCTGAGAAATAGCCCGGAAATTGCAGTCACGAAAACTGCAAAAAATATTCCAAATTAGCTCCATAATGTCGACAGAAACATGGCAAATGTTGTTTATAATCAATCCTCAATGTGTTTTTCAAATATCTATTCGATAATATATCCACCGGGACTATTGGTTTTTCAGTAGGACCGATTGGAATAATGGCTACCTCTGTATTTTACGCGAGAATCTCTCTGGCAGCATCAGGTGACCACTTGCGCAATGTAGCCGCTTACAGGTATTCTTCAACATAAATGCGTAAAACTACATCACAATGCTGTAGACACCTTCGGGAATACGGAGAAAGAGTAATCTGGCTGATAGCCCATTCACTGCTCAATAGGGACTCATTGGAACGCAGCGCTTTCAAAACATGGGACACTTCCGGATTGGATTTTTCTCAGGCTTTTGCCTGCAACATCAGTTCTGTTATATTCACAGACAATATTTTTACAGATTTGGAAACTTTAGAGTGTTTTCTATCCTAAGCGGTCAATTATATGCATATTCTAGCATCTTGTCCTGACAAAATACCCCATTTACTACGGGAACGTTTTTTTTCCAAAAATGAAAATACTGCCCCCTAGTCACAACAGGTTTTAACATAAAGGTTGGACCAGGGCTCCAACCATCAAACACTTGCTCTGTCTTCCCTATTTACAGTCACCTGTGTTGTTTCATTAAGAACTTTGTTGTCATGTTCTCTTGCTTAATTCAACAAGTGTGTCAGTGAGGGGTTTTGTTTATCTGGCCAGGGTTACCCCAGTACCCCGGTGGGAGGAGTTTCCGTCCTGGGCGTGAGCTAGGTGTTCTGCTCTTGCCGTCTGCGAACTCAAAACAAAAGTGACATCAATAAGCATGTGGAGTAATGAGGAGGATTCTGTGTTTTCACATGCAAATTAAGTGAAGCTTTTGATATAACGGCTTTAACTGCCTTCCCAATGAAATCTAGTTTGAAAATTAAAACATTTATTTCACGGAAAAGAGATTTTGTTTCTATGTTTCTTGACGATGCCTTGACCGAGGGTGCAGATTACTGTTTGATTTGAGATAAAGTGCTCCTCCAGATTACTGTCTGATTTGAGATAAAGCGCACCTCCAGGTTACTGTCTGATTTGAGATAAAGCGCACCTCCAGATTACTGTCTGATTTGAGATAAAGCGCTCCTCCAGGTTACTGTCTGATTTGAGATAAAGTGCTCCTCCAGATTACTGTCTGATTTGAGATAAAGCGCACCTCCAGGTTACTGTCTGATTTGAGATAAAGTGCTCCTCCAGGTTACTGTCTGATTTGAGATAAAGCGCTCCTCCAGGTTACTGTCTGATTTGAGATAAAGCGCTCCTCCAGGTTACTGTCTGATTTGAGATAAAGCGCTCCTCCAGATTACTGTCTGATTTGAGATAAAGCGCACCTCCAGGTTACTGTCTGATTTGAGATAAAGCGCACCTCCAGATTACTGTCTGATTTGAGATAAAGTGCTCCTCCAGATTACTGTCTGATTTGAGATAAAGTGCTCCTCCAGGTTACTGTCTGATTTGAGATAAAGCGCACCTCCAGATTACTGTCTGATTTGAGATAAAGCGCTCCTCCAGATTACTGTCTGATTTGAGATAAAGCGCACCTCCAGATTACTGTCTGATTTGAGATAAAGCGCTCCTCCAGGTTACTGTCTGATTTGAGATAAAGTGCTCCTCCAGGTTACTGTCTGATTTGAGATAAAGCGCTCCTCCCTCCCCGCTGTCACCAGATGACGTGACGGCCCATTGTCCAGTTCAACCCGGGTCAGCGTAATAGAACTCCCTCAATAGCAGGATATCCTCAGATTACAAATCAACAAGCCTGGCTCTAGATTACACATATCTAAACAGACTGTACATTGTTTTCGAGATGAGACGTATCATCTGACTATTCATTGCCAGATGTTGCTTTCATTTCAGCTCATCTAGTTTGTATACACTTCAGTCGTATTAAATTATAACTTTTTTTCAATTCCCCCAAAAACCGAGACGGTGCGTTTAAATCCCAGACTAAAACGTAGCCTTTGACTGGTCTTTACAAAAATGTTCACGGTCGTAGCGTTAATGGAAAAAATGACAGGCTCAAGAAAGAGAATGAAAGAGTCTCAGGAGTAAAATGAAATGGATCAATCCAGAGTTGTGGCAACCTGTCATTCAGGGACTCAACAGTTTAGCTAAAACATATATATAATAAGAATTTATTTGTAAAAAAGTATTGCCTTTTTCGCATGTTATTTTTGCATTACCTCATGTCACATAGTTTGCAAACAACGTAAACAAAATATATTAAGTTAATAAATCCACATGCAAACATGGTCTCTTTCTGGAGTAAGGCAGCTCTACAATTTAGGTGTTTCAGACTACAACAGTCGTATTAAATTACAACTTTTTTTCAATTCCCCCAGAATAAATGTATCTTCCTTCTCTTTCTCATGATGAAAGTGTCGAGACGGTGTGTTAAGTCCCAGACTAAAATGTAGCCTTTGACAGGTCATTACAAACATTTTCATGGTCGTAACGTTAACGGAAAAAAACGACAGGCACAAGCAAGAGTCTCGGTACTAAAATGAAATTGATCAATAGTGACGACCCATTATTCAGGGACTCACCAGTTTAGCAACAAAAAAAAATCATTTTATAATAATTTATAAAAATGTTTTGCATGGTATTTTGCCATTAATTGATGTCACATAGTTTTCACACAATGTATATATATATATATATATTGAGTTAACAAAGCTGCACACAAACATGGTCTCTTTCTTGAGTAAGGCAGCTCCAAAATGCAGGTGTTTCAGCCTAGCTCAGTGCTTTCTCTGGTGGAGGGGCAGCCAGCGGAATGTACAGAGCGTATCCAATGGAATCTTCTCTAGTTGAGCCGTGATTGACTCAGTGTTCTGACACTCATGGGTACACTATGAATCTAGAGGGATGGGTACACCATGAATCTAGAGGGAGAGGTACACAGTTCAATTGCCCGTCTAAGGCTCAAGGTCTTTGGCCACAGATAAAATGACGTCAAATCACATTATATCTACCGTAGCTTGGATTGGACTGATCATGTTGCTTATAAAATCTTAGCTAGCAAGCTACACAAGCAGTCATCATCATGAATCACATCGACAGTCTACTGGCAAATCCTTTTAAATCCTTGTCATATAGATAGATTATAGATATAAGGTATTGGTGCTCATCACCATTGGACATAAACATTACACAACAAGTCAGGAAAATTGCAAATTCAACAATCAGAGACTAACTGCAAGTGTTGCAAAACAGTCAATATTTATCTTTTCCTGCTATTCGGTGGAGAGAGTGTTTGGTCCAACTCTGGGATTAAGGAATGAAACCATCTGTCTGAAATGATGTCTTTTCCAAGCTTTAAAATATAAACATTCACTTGCAACATGGGCAAGAAAAGTTTGACTACACTGGCCGTGCTGTCAATCCAGCATGACTTCTGCAGCATTCAAAATCAATCCATCAAATGTATTTATAAAGCCCTTTTTACATCAGCGATGTCAAGTGCTATACAGAAAAAAAACTGGAAAGGCAGGAACCTAGGAAGAAACCTAGAGAAGAACCAGGCTCTGAGGGGTGGCCTGTCCTCTTATGGCTGTGCCGGGTGGAGATTATAACAGAACCCGGCCAAGAAGTTCAAACGTTCATACGTAGATGACCAGCAGGGTCAAATAATAATAATCACAGTGGTTATAGAATGGGATACTCTGAATTGGGAAATCTTAGACTTCAGCTAAAGACAACTGGGAACTCTGGAAAAAAAATTGCTCTGACTGGGAAGATATTCCAACTAGGAATTCCAAACGGGGAACTCCGGCCTCTTTCTTGAGCTCCGGCCTGAAGATCACTGACGTCATGATTCAACTTATTTTTATCAAGTTCTCAGTTGTCTCGAAAGCACATTTGATGACTAAATGTATCACACAAGAAGGACTGCCATGCCACGTTCCTGTTCAAGTGAGCACAGCACAACATGTAACCATGAAGAGGGGATACTATATGATGTTTTTGGGTCTGGAACCATGAAGAGGGAATACTATGTAATGTTGTTGGGTCTGGAACCATGAAAAGGGGATACTATATAGTGTCTGTTAGTTACAGACCCAACAACATTATATTATAGTATCCTCTCCTTGTAACCATTGTTGAAAGGGACAGTCTCTTCCCTACAGGGACGCCGATGGCATTACCCGTACGGTTGATGAGGATCTCCTTATATTGCAAATGTACGGTCCATTACTAGACGTCTGCAAGTATTTTTAAAGTAGGCTGACAGACTCAGGTTGTGCCCCAGGTTCAGATCTTCTGGGAAGTCATCAAATAAAATCTCTCGGTCATTTGGTTTCCGCTTTTTAAAAGTTTTAATTTTTGGTAATTATTCTGCTGTTCCGGAAAAGTCCACCAGATGGTGACTTGCTGCTTATTGCAAATGGACAAAACATCACGAAACAGACATGGCGATTTCTCCTAAACGGAAAAGACTTCGAAGGCGAAACTCGTTGAGCTCAGGTTTGTCCAAATGGGCTTTTAGCCCAGAAACAAGATAGCGTTGAGGCCTCAACACTTTTTGAGTTAAGGCCCATTTTCTGGGATTAAAGCTCAAAAATGGTAATTATATAGCTAATCTGACCACTTCACATCAAAGTACATGAACCTGCGCTGTAAGGAAAAAAATAACCAGCCATTTATCTATCGTAATTTACGAAAATTATTAAATGTCCGTTCGGTGATGGATAAAGAAATGTGTTTTTATTTCTAAAAAGATATAGATCCACTTGCAGCGTGTTCAGACAAATCTGTTAAGGCGGGTTTCGGAGCTCTACGTGACTTCTGTGATTTTCTGAACTCAAACACCCACACAGTCAATGGGGAGTGACACAGTGTGGGGCTTACAGACACACAGAGCCTGAAAGAGTTTCCTTCGTTCAAACTATCAAAGAACCGTCAGACCTAGAGCTCTGAAACTTAAAAACCTTTTCTAGAGCTCAAGGCTATAGTGCGTGGTGAGTTATGTGGCTCTGGAAGGTTCTCAGACAGAGAAACAGCCTCATACATTTGCGAAAATTACAACATTTAGAAGTCCCAAAGTCACACGACTGGGTGCATTGAAACCACTTCGACCAATAGAGATGGACCCTAAAGTTTCTGACCAATATCTCATTCAGGGACCCTGTAGCAATGCCCGGAAAAAGTGGATTTTCAGCACTAATTAAGGTCATACACATAATGTCAGAACTGGACCCACAGCTAGAATGTAACTACGTGTTTTAAGTTTTTATTATGGTTTATACAGAAGGTGCTGTGAATTTTGGGCCTGCTCTGAAAAATGTGATAGTTGGCTTCTAAACGAGTTGGACAAAGTGTGTTTGGTTTCAGTTTGTATCACTTTGATGTCAGAATGATATCTCATTTACTGATGGACGCTGACTTGATGGCTGACTTTTGTCCATTTGCAATAAGTTTAAACAGTGACGAACCATCACCAAATGGACATGATGAAATCAACACCGACGAGCGATGGAGAGGACCCACTATCACTGCCTGGCCATCCCGAGTTCAACGGACCAGTCAATTGGTCATTTCTGCAGTATATTACTGCATGTCAATTTTGTGATGGTAAAAGCCCATTGTAAGACATTGCTAATGGACAGCCATGCGCCTGGTTACCTGAACCAGAAGCATTTGTAAAATGCTTCTTACCCCCACCTGTGCCCAACCAATAGAGGGTGCCCTTGGTCATTTTGGACATTTAAAACAAATCTTCTTCCCACTTCTCTCTCAATTCTTACTTCCTATGACTTCGTATGATCAAACATGACAAATAGACCTTCTAGGTTGATTCAGGGCTTAACATAAGGATATATATCATTTGGTCAGTATAAATGCCATTTGGACATTTCTTATGTCATTTTGACATGGTTTACTGTCTTTTGGGTTCGGAAGCTGACTTCCTATGATCATATATGTCAAATGGACATAACATCCTGATTTGGTACTTTCAATACGTATGTATGGCATTTGAGCATTTCTTATGCCATTTGGCCATGGTTCACTGACTTTTGGTTTCGGAAGCCGACTTCCTATGATCATATATTGCAAAGGGAATAAACATAGGCCTTATGAACAAACTGGGAGATGGTAGATTCCCATCTCCCTCACTAGCTTTAAGAACCAGCTGTTAGAGCAGCTCACAGATCACTGCACCTGTTCATAGCCCATCTGTATACAGCCCATCTATCTACCTCATCCCCATACCGTATTTATTTTGCTCCTTTTGCACCACAGTATCTCTACTTGCACATCCATCTTTTGCACATCTACCATTCCAGTGTTTAATTGCTATATTGTAATTACTTCGCCACCATGGCCTATTTATTGCCTTAACTCCCTTATTTGACCTAATTTGCACTCACTGTATAAAGACTTTGTTTTCTTTTTTTCTACTGTACTATTGACTGTATGTTTTGTTCATTCCATGTGTAACTCTGTGTTGTTGTATGTGTCGAACTGCTATGCTTTATCTTGGCCAGGTCGCAGTTGCAAATGAGAACTTGTGAGTTGTTAAATTTTCCCCACCAAGATTTACATGCTAAAATCACCATTAATCCAGAGAGATTGAAGTGACATGGATTTTGCAAACCTGAAACACAGGAAATAGATGGCTGAAAAACAATGATTCTCAGGTGGGCGGGTTATGTGCATTGGTGCTTTTCAATGTGTGTTTGTTAGTGTGTGTATGTGTGTGTGTGTATGTATGTTTGTGTGTGTGTGTGTGTGTGTTTGTAAAACAAATATTGTGTCACGCCCTGATCTGTTTCACCTTGTCCTTGTGCTTTTCTCCACCCTCCTCCAGGTGTTGCCCATCTTCCCCAATTATCCCCTGGGTATTTATACCTGTTTTCTGTCTGTGCCAGTTCATCTTGTTTGTTCAAGACTACCAGCGTTTAATGTCTCAGCGCCTGCTTTTTCCAGTCTCTCTTTTCTCGCCCTCCTGGTTTTGAACCCTGCCTGTCCTGACTCCGAGCCCGCCTGCCTGATCACTCTGCCTGAGCCTGCCTGCTGTCCTGTACCTTGGCCCCACTACTCTGGATCATCGACCCCTGCCCGCCTTGACCTGTCGTTTGCCTGCCCCTTTTGTTACAATAAACATTGTTTCCTCTACACAGTCTGCACATGGGTCTAACCTCTTGAAACCAGGGGGCAAAACGACTACATTGCGTAAGTGTACGGCTGAGGGCTCTCAATTCTTGCGTAATAGACAGAGGTAGCTATTTTTCCTCCCGGTCTTACTGAAAATACAGCTGTCCCGGTTGATATATTATCGAATAGATATTTGAAAAACACCTTGAGGATTGATTATAAACCATGTTTGCCATGTATCTGTCGATATTATGGAGCTAATTTGGAATATTTTTCGGCGTTGTCGTGACCGCAATTTTCGGTCTAATTCTCAGCCAAACGTAAAGAACTAACGGAGTTATTTCGGCTACAAAAATAATATATTTGGAAGAAAGGAACATTTGCTGTCTAACTGGGAGTCTCGTGAGTGAAAACATTCGAAGCTCATCAAAGGTAAACGATTTAATTTGATTGCTTTTCTGATTTTCGTGACCAGGTTGTCTGCTGCTAGCTAGGCATAATGCTATGCTAGGCTATCGATAAATTTACACAAATGCTTGTCTTGCTTTGGCTGCATAATTTCAAAATCTGAGATGACAGGGTGATTAACAAAAGGCTAAGCTGTGTTTTAATACATTTCACTTGTGATTTCATGAATATGAATATTTTCTAGAAATATTCTTTGTCCGTTGCGTTATGCTAATTAGTGTCAGTTAATGACAATTCTCCCGGATCCGGAGTTAAAAAGAGTTAACTGAACCCTGATATACATTCACATTTTCAGTCTTAAAGTGTCAGAGATTATATGATACAGCAGAGAGAACAGTCCTTCTAGACTCCATTTTAGATCAACTAATTATAGAGTAGAGAACAGTCCTTCTAGACTCCATGTTAGATCAACTATTATACAGTAGAGAACAGTCCTTCTAGACTCCATGTTAGATCTACTATTATACAGTAGAGAACAGTCCTTCTAGACTCCATGTTAGATCTACTATTATACAGTAGAGAACAGTCCTTCTAGACTCCATGTTAGATCTACTATTATACAGTAGATCACAGTCCTTCTAGACTCCATGTTAGATCAACTATTATATAATAGAGTGTGACATTTTCTCTCTGTTTATCCACTCGTATGTTTAGAATAATGCTGCTTTTCTAATAACCAACTTGGTTGGGTTCATGCGAGTAACTGATTGACTGTACAGGGGAGGAATCAACACTCTCACTGTCACGTTCTGACCTTTGTTCCTTTGTTTTTGTCTTTGTTTTAGTATGGGCGTGAGTTGGGGTGGGCAGCTGTTTGTTTTTCTATGTTGGTTTTTGAGGCAGCTGTCAATTGTTGTCCCTAATTGAGAATCATACTTAGGTAGCTGGTGGTTTCACTTTTGGATTGGGGGTGTTTGTTTCCGTGTGAGTGTTTGGGCCACACAGTACTGTTTCGGTTTTGTAAATTCATGTCATCGTTTGTTGTTTTGATTCAGTGCTTTCTTTAATTAAAATCATCATGAACACTCACCACTTTGGTCCTCCGATCTTTCTCGCTACTCCTCCTCAGAAGAGGAGGACGACATCCCTTACACTCACTGTACAAACATTTTCCCAGTACACCCAGAACATTGCTCTGGAAACCAAAAGGAGTATCTCAGTTTCAAGGTAAGAAGCCTGGTGTGGTATCAGTCAGTCTCATGCAGGAACCAACCGTGCTTATATGACTTAAAATCAAATCAAACTTTATTTGTCACATGCCACGAATACAACAAGTGTAGACTTTACAGTGAAATGCTGACTTACAAGCCCTTAACCAACAGTGCAGTTCGGGAAGAGTTTGAGTCCTTAGTGGTGAATTTCCACAACAACAGACAGAACAGTCCTTCGTGGTGAATTTCCTCAACAACAGACAGAACAGTCCTTCTCTTATCAATTCATTGTATTGTTATTGCATATAGTTTTATTATAATGTATTCTACATTTGTCTTGTTATATATTGTATGTTCTTGACAAGGTAAATTGAATAAGCAGAAAATAGTTTACGATTCATAGTACTTAGCATAATCTTATTTAGCAGTTCAGAGAGTACCGAGGATGAATCCTATTTCTCACAGATCCATCTGAATTTATAGTAACAGTAATAGTCCCACCATTCTCCTGTGTCTGATGACCAGGAGTAGAAATACACACAGTTCTCTGCTCTACCACCATCAGGCTCTCCACTGTTCCAATACCTGTAGAAGAAACAACACATAGAATCAGGCTGTCCACTGTTCCAATACCTGGAGAAGAAACAACACAGAATCAGACTGTCACTGTTCCAATACCTGTAGGAGAAACAACACATAGAATCAGGCTGTCCACTGTTCCAATACCTGTAGAAGAAACAACACAGAATCAGGCTGTCCACTGTTCCAATACCTGGAGAAGAAACAACACAGAATCAGACTGTCACTGTTCCAATACCTGTAGGAGAAACAACACATAGAATCAGGCTGTCCACTGTTCCAATACCTGTAGAAGAAACAACACAGAATCAGACTGTCCACTGTTCCAATACCTGTAGAAGAAACAACACAGAATCAGACTGTCCACTGTTCCAATACCTGTAGAAGAAACAACACAGAATCAGGCTGTCCACTGTTCCAATACCTGTAGATGAAACAACACATAGAATCATAGAATCAGGCTATCCACTGTTCCAATACCTGTAGGAGAAACAACACAGAATCAGACTGTCCACTGTTCCAATACCTGTAGGAGAAACAACACATAGAATCAGGCTGTCCACTGTTCCAATGCCTGTAGAAGAAACAACACATAATCAGGCTGTCCACTGTACCAATACCTGTAGAAGAAACACAGAATCAGGCTGTCCACTGTTCCAATACCTGTAGAAGAAACAACACAGAATCAGGCTGTCCACTGTTCCAATACCTGTAGAAGACACAACACATATAATCAGGCTGTCCACTGTTCCAATACCTGTAGGAGAAACAACACATAGAATCAGGCTGTCCACTGTTCCAATACCTGTAGAAGAAACAACACAGAATCAGGCTGTCCACTGTACCAATACCTGTAGAAGAAACAACACAGAATCAGGCTGTCCACTGTTCCAATACCTGTAGATGAAACAACACATATAATCAGGCTGTCCACTGTTCCAATACCTGTAGAAGAAACAACACATAATCAGGCTGTCCACTGTTCCAATACCTGTAGGAGAAACAACACAGAATCAGGATGTCCATTCTGAACATACTACTCCAGACAGTGATGTCAGTGATTTCATAGTGGACATCTATAAGTACCTAGGTGTCTGGCTAGACTGCAAACTCTCCTTCCAGACTCATATCAAACATCTCCAATCGAAAATCAAATCAAGAGTGGGCTTTCTATTCCGCAACAAAGCCTCCTTCACTCACGCCGCCAAGCTTACCCTAGTAAAACTGACTATCCTACCGATCCTCGACTTCGGCAATGTCATCTACAAAATGGCTTCCAACACTCTACTCAGCAAACTGGATGCAGTCTATCACAGTGCCATCCGTTTTGTCACTAATGCACCTTCTACCACCCACCACTGCGACTTGTATGCTCTAGTCGGCTGGCCCTCGCTACATATTCGTCGCCAGACCCACTGGCTCCAGGTCATCTACAAGTCCATGCTAGGTAAAGCTCCGCCTTATCTCAGTTCACTGGTCACGATGGCAACACCCATCCGTAGCACGCGCTCCAGCAGGTGTATCTCACTGATCATCCCTAAAGCCAACACCTCATTCGGCCGCCTTTCGTTCCAGTACTCTGCTGCCTGTGACTGGAACGAATTGCAAAAATCGCTGAAGTTGGAGACTTTTATCTCCCTCACCAACTTCAAACATCAGCTATCTGAGCAGCTAACCGATCGCTGCAGCTGTACATAGTCTATCGGTAAATAGCCCACCCATTTTCACCTACCTCATCCCCATACTGTTTATATTTATTTACTCTTCTGCTCTTTTGCACACCAATATCTCTACCTGTACATGACCATCTGATCATTTATCACTCCAGTGTTAATCTGCTAAATTGTAATTATTCGCCTACCTCCTCATGCCTTTTGCACACATTGTATATAGACCCCCCCCCCCTTTTTTTCTCTACTGTGTTATTGGCTGTTTGTTTACTCCATGTGTAACTCTGTGTTGTCTGTTCACACTGCTATGCTTTATCTTGGCCAGGTCGCAGTTGCAAATGAGAACTTGTTCTCAACTAGCCTACCTGGTTAAATAAAGGTGAAATAAAAAAATAAAAATAAACACAGAATTCATTAATGCCTTACTTTGTGGTCAGTGGTGTGTCGTCCACCCATTTCCAGGTCCCCTCAGAAACAGAGTCAGTCAGACCAATCCAGACATAGCCATATACTCCACATAACCAGTTGACTAATGTCTGTAGTTGTGGAAGAGAGACAACATTGTTAAAACATACCCATTACTGCTTGCTATCACTCTCTCTCTTTCCCTCTCCCCAAAATTCAATTCAATTTCAATTTAAGGGTTTTATTGGCATGGGAAACATATTGCCAAAGCAAGTGAAATAGATCATCAACCAACGTGAAATAAAGGGCCCAGGTCTGACAGAATCTGTGCAGAAGATCTAGGTGCTGCTGATGGCCCTGCTTTGTTGGGGACAGGAGCTCCAGATCATCAGCAAACAGTAGACATTTGACTTCAGATTCTAGTAGGATGAGGCCGGGTGCTGCAGACTGTTCTAGTGCCCTCGCCAATTAGTTGATATATATGTTGAAGAGGGTGGGGCTTAAGCTGCATCCCTGTCCCACCCATCTGAGGATGATGTTAATGAATTTAAGTAAATTAAATTAAAAAACAAATAAATAAATAAAACCAAATTTGCGGTCTGTCTGTTTAATAATTTCATTGAGGATATTATCAACACCACAGGCCCTTTTGGGTTGGAGGGTTTGTATTTTGTCCTGTAGTTCATTCAATGTAATTGTTGAGTCCAGTGGGATCTGGAAGTCTTTAATAGTTGATTCTAAGATTTGTTTTTGATCATGTATGTGTTTTCGCTGTTTGTTCTTCGTTATATAGCCAAAAAGATTGGAGAAGTGGTTTACTCAGACATCTACATTATGGATAGATAACTCCTTGTTTTGCTGTTTGTTTAGTGAGTTCCAAATTTCATTTCTCTCCGTCCGTCCGTCCGTCTGTCTGTCCGTCCGTCCGTCCGTCCGTCCGTCCGTCCGTCCGTCCGTCCGTCCGTCTGTCTGTCTCTCTCTTTCAGTTCTGCAGACTGTTCTAGTGCCAACTCAATGATATATGTTGAAGAGGGTGGGCTTAATCTCTCTCTCTCTTCCTTACACACACACACACACACACACACACACACACACACACACACACACACACACACACACACACACACACACACACACACACACACACACACACACACACACACCTGTTGTTCCTGGCTCTTGATGACCACCAGGTGTGCTCCTCTATTTCTGCAGTCCTGTCTGCTCTCCTCCCAGGATTTTTTCCCATTAGAGACGTAATAACAACTGCTACCAAGCTTCTTCCATCCTTCCGGACACACTATAAGTTGAACATTTCCTGCTTTAGTCACTTTAATACAACATTGAATAAAGTATCAAGCAAACACTCAATGAAGACAGGAACTAACTAATGGACAGTTTGGAAGTCAAACATTTTTTCTCACATTTTGTATTTAATTAAAGTTGAATTTCCTGTTTGTAAGTGACCTGTGAACTGATACAGAGACTGTCAAACAGAACAGTCATTAGACAAAACTCACCTTTCTCAACTAAAGATTTCAGACGTTCTATTTCTTTCTGTAGCTGGTCTCTCTCTTTGATCAGGGTGTTGTTGCTAGTCTGTAACTGGTCTCCATCTTTGGTCAGGGTGTTGTAGTTTTTCTGTAGCTGGTCTCTCTCTTTGGTCAGGGTGTTGTAACTGGTCTGTAGCTGGTCCCTCTCTTCAGTCAGGGTGTTGGAACTGGTCAATTGGTTTCTCTCTGTTAAATAATACGACCAATGAACAAGGTAACAGTGGAAATGTTAATCAGACATGACCAGGGTTGGGGTCAGTTGCATTTCAATTCAGGAAGTAAACTGGAATTCTAATTGAATTTCAATTCTCTTCAATGCTTTTCAATGAGGAAAATGTGGAATTGGAATTTGGTGTCCGTTCTGAATTGAATTGACTGGAATGTAAATGATCTCTGGTCATTACACCACTGATGATGAAGAATGTTTGAGTGAGAACATATCAAACTCACGGTAGAGAAACAGGCCTATGATCCCAGCCAGTAGGAGAACACACAGCAGCCCCAGACACACTGCAGCAGCTCCAGAGTATCTCTTCCACCACTGACAAGACACTGAAGAACAAATCATTCACAAGAACTTGCTCTTTATCATTGTATTTGTATCGACTTTTGAGTCAATTTTCTGTTTAAATCACTGAGGGAAATACACAAGATTGACAAGGGACAGGACACCAGAACTGAGTTCCAGAACCTCACGTGTTCTACTGCTTGACTTCCAGAACTTCTTCCAGAATATTGGCTTAAACATATTGCAGAGTTCAGGCACCCAAAATGAGTACTGAAATGTATTTTAATCCACATTTTATTTGTCACATGCTTCGTAAAAATATGCTTGTCACACCGGAATTTGTTTCACCGGTCTTTGTGCTTGTCTCCACCCCCCTCCAGGTGTAACCCGTTGACTCCATTATCCCCAGTGTATTTATACCTGCGTTCTCTGTTTGTCTTATGCCAGTTTGTTTTAGTCGTCAAGCCTGTCTGTTTCTAGTTACTCTTTTCTAGTTTTCCCGGTTTTAACAATTCCACCTGCCCTGACCCTGAGCCTACCGTCCGTTTCTGTAGCTTGTCACACCACCCTGGATTATTGACTTCTGCCTGCCCTGACCCTGAGCCTACCTGCCGTTTCTGTAGCTTGTCACACCACCCTGGATTATTGACTTCTACCTGCCCTGACCCTGAGACTGCCTGCCCCCTGTTCTAGTAATAGACTTTTGTGTCTTCGACATTGTCTGCATCTGGGTCTTCCCTGAAAAATAATAATACAATCTGGCCATGACTGACTCAGACCAGCTCCACAATGCTGTCTCCCTGCAAGGATGGAGGGACCCCATACCCTGGCAGAACGCCATGACCAGACGTTTGATACGTTGCTGATCACGGATTCCCCATTACTCCTGTAATGTGGCAGACTACGCAGTGGATTTTCTCACGTTGGCGGCTGAGATTGCCAAGAACCCGGAAAGCATTGTTCGACATGTTCACAGAATGGAGTATCGAAGGAAGTAAAGGACGAGCTTGTAGCCCGGGAACTACAGACGGATCTCGACTCGCTCATCACCTTGACCATTCGGATCAGGCCGACTACGGGAACTTAGGAAGGAAAAGAGGTTGATTTCACTCGTCCGCCCAAGTCTTCCACCTTGCCTCCGAGACATCCCGGAAGTCCCGGAAGTCTCCACTGCCGAGAGAACCCGAAGCTACTCGAGTTCCCCCTGAGAGTCTCCGAAGTCTGACAATTCATCTCTTCCTGAGCCAAGGCAAATAGGCAGCCCTAGGCTGTCCTCAGCCGAACAGCTATGCAGGTTTTACACGAAGAGTTGCCTGTATTGTGGGACTACTGGTCATTTCGTGTCCTCCTGTCCACTAAAATATCAGGCTCACCGATAGGAGCCATACAGAGAACTTTTCTTCTCACCTTACTCACACTCCTTTTCATGCCATCTTGCTGTCGGGGAAATAAGTTGAAATCTCTCCAGGTGCTCATCAACTCTGGGGCCAATGAGAGCTTTATGGATGTTAGCCTCATAGTCCGACCAAACCCGTATGCGGTAGCGTAACTACAGCCTCAAGCTCATTAGCATAACGCAACGTTAGCGATTTCTAAAAATCGCAAATGAAATGAAATAAATATGCCTGTTCTCAAGCTTATCCTTTTCTTAACAATCCTGTCGTCTCAGATTTTCAAAATATGCTTTAGAACCAGAGAAAATCACTAATTTGTGTAAGAGTGGTGATAGCTAGCTTAGCATTAGCGTTAGCATTTAGCACGCAACATATTCACAAAAACCAGCCAAGGAATCAAATAAAATAATTTACCTTTGAAGAACTTCAGATGTTTCAATGAGGAGACTCTCAGTTACATAGCAGATGTCCAGTTTTTCCTGAAAGATTCTTGTGTAGGACACATTTACATTTACATTTAAGTCATTTAGCAGACGCTCTTATCCAGAGCGACTTACAAATTGGTGCTTTCACCTTATGACATCGTCGTTCCCTTTTGTTACTATGCATATGGCTACCGAAACTAACCGAAAATTCAGTCACCTACATGTCAAACTTTTTTCCGAATTAACTCCATAATATCGACTGAAACATGGAAAACGTTGTTTGAATCAATCCTGAAGGTGGTTTGTCATATTTCTCTCCATTGAAAGCACCGTCCTTGTAGCCTGGTTTGTTCTGAGATTTGAATGGAAAAATACCGGGACCTGACTTTTGCGCACCGATTGCCACGCAGACACCAAGCGGGACACCTGGTAAATGTAGTCCCTTATGGTCAATCTTCCAATGATATCCCTACAAATACGTCACAATGCTGCAAAGACCTTGGGGAAACAAGAGAAAGAGTCCGTTCATTCCTGTCGCATTCACAGCCATATAAGGCGATCATGGAAAACGTAGCCTCAGAAATCCTGTGCATTTCCTGGTCGGTCATACATCTTGGTTTTGCCCGAAGCATTTGTTCTAAGGGACTCACAGTGAAAATCTTTGCATTTCTGGAAACGTAAGACTGTCTTCTTTCCAAAACTATCAATTCCAAGCATATTCGAGCATCTTTTCGTGACAAAATATTGCGCTTAAAACGGGCACGTCTTTTTATCCAAAAATGAAATACTGCCCCTAGAGTCTTAACAGGTTAACCTGGTGTCAGCACCTTGGCTTCCACCCTGTCTGTACGCACCTCTCCCAAGGTTCTGTTCGCATGGTCCCCAGCTGCTGACTGGGACGTTCCCGAGACGTTCTCAAGCACCGTTTCACCTCACCATCCATCTTGGTTCATCCTGACCCATCCTGCCAGTTCTTTGTGGAGGCCAATGCTTCGGATGTCGGGTGGGGGTTGTCCTGTACCAGCGTTCTGCCCTGGACCTCAAGTTGCGCTGCCTTCTCCCATTGCCTCAACGCAACGGAGAGGAACTACAATGTGGGGAATCGTGAGCTTCTCGCGGTGAAGATGGCGTTGGAGGAGTGGAGACACTTGCTGAGCGGAACATCCGTTCATTGTGTGGACAAACCACAAGAGCCTGGAATATCTCTGCACCGCCAAGCGTCTCAATTCCAGGCAAGCTAGGTGGGCCCTGATTTTCATTCGGTTCAACAACTCCTTCTCATACCGACCAGGATCCAAGAATGTTAAGTCGTAAGCCGGATGCGCTGTCACACTGCTATAGCCCTGCGGCTACACCCCCGGATCCGGAGACGACATCGACTTCCCACCACATGCCTGGCGATGGCACACACCTGGTGAATAGGGAAGCATGTTCGTGAGGCGCAGCATTCCCAGTCGAACCCTGGGGGGGAGCCTTATAACCGGATGTTTGTTCCTGACGATATCCAATCCTCGGTCCTGGAGTGGGCCCACTCCTCCAAGCTTGCCTGCCACCTGGGCTCCCGTCGGACCCTGGCCTTTCTGCGTCAATGGTTTTGGTGGCCTACCATGGTTCATGACTGTCGGCGTTCTTCGCTTCATGTACGATCTGTGCACAGAACAAGACCCCCCGGCAAGCTCCGGCTGGTCTCCTTCAACCACTGCCTGTTCCGTACCGTCCCTAGAATCACATATCCCTGGACTTTGTTACGGTTCTCCCCCCCATCTGATGGCAACACCGCCATCCTGACAATAGTGGACAGGTTTTCCAAAGCCGCCAACTTCATTCCTCTCCCCAAGCTACCATCTGCCAAAGAGATGGCACAGCTCATGGTGCAGCACATCTTCCAGATCCATGGACTCCCAGTGGACATGGTCTACAACCGGGGTCCTCAGTTCTCTCCCCGGTTCTGGAAGGCATTCTGCACACTCATTGGGTTGTCGGCCAGCCTGTCCTCCGAGGCCACCCCCAGTTCAACGGCCAGTTGGAGCAAGCCAACCAAGGCCTGGAGACGACTCTTTGTTGCCTGGTCTCAGCCAACCCCACCACCTGCAGTCAGCAACTAGTGTGGGTCGAATATGTCCGCTACACCCTTCCTTGCTCTGCCACGTGTCTCTCGCCCTTTGAGTGTTCCCTGGGTTATCAGCCCCCTCTCTTCACGGAGCAGAGAGGAAAAGGTCGGCATACCCTCGGCCTAAATTTTTGTTCAACCGCTGTCGTTGCACCTGGAAGAGAGTCCGGTCGGCTCGTCTCAATACCACCTCCAGGTATTGACGACAAACAGATTGCCACCGATGCAAATGAATTACTTAAAAATCATACAATGTGATTTTCTGGATTTTTGTTTAAGATTCCGTCTCTCACAGTTTAAGTGTACCTATGACAAAACTTACAGACCTCTACATGCTTTGTAAGTAGGAAAACCTGCAAAATCGGCAGTGTATCAAATACTTGTTCTCCCCACTGTATGTGAGAATGCTGTTCATTGACTACAGATAAGCGTAGTACCCACCATAGTACCCACGAAGCTCATCACTAAGCTAAGGACTTTGGGACTAAACACCTCCCTCTGCAACTGGATCCTGGACTTCCTGACGGGCCCCACCCCCAGGTGGTAAGAGTAAGCAACAAAACATCTGCCACGCTGATCCTCAGCACTGGGGCCCCTCAGGGGTGTGTACTTAGTCCCCTCCTGTATTCCCTGTTCACACATGACTGCATGGCCTAACATGACTCCAACGCCATCATTACGTTTGCTGACGATGCAACATTGGTAGGCCTGATCACCGAAAACCATGAGATGGCCTATAGGGAGGAGGTCAGAGAACTGCCGGTGTGGTGCCAGGACAACAACCTCTCCCTCAATGTGAGCAAAACAAAGGAGCTGATCGTGGACTACAGGAAAAGGCGAGCCGAACAGGCCCACATTAACATTGACGAGGCTGTAGTGGAGCTGGTCGAGAGTTTCAAGTTCCTTGGTGTCCACATCACCAACGAACTATCATGGTGACCTACTTCCAGCGCCGACAGAGATGGCCGCCTCGCTTCGCGTTACTAGGAAACTATGCAGTATTTTGTTTTTTTTACGTGTTATTTCTTACATTGGTACCCCAGGTCATCTTAGGTTTCATTACATACAGTCGGGAAGAACTACTGAATATAAGAGCAGCGTCAACTCACCATCAGTACGACCAGGAATATGACTTTCGCGAAGGAGATTCTGTGTTTTGGCTTCCACCCAGGACAACGGATTGGATCCCAGCCTGCGATCCAAAACAACGACGTCGTAAAAGCGGCAAACGAAGCGGTCTTCTGGTCAGGCTCCGGAGACGGGCACATCGCGCGCCACTATCATACTACTCGCCAATGTCCAGTCTCTTGACAGCAAGGGTAGCATTCCAGAGAGACATCAGAGAATGTAACATTCTTTGCTTCACGGAAACCTGGCTCACTCGAGAGACACTAATGGGAGTCGGTGCAGCCAGCTGGTTCCTTCACGCATCACGCCGACAGAAACAAACATCTTCCTGGTAAGAAGAGGGGCGGGGGCGTATGCCTTTTGATTAACGAGACATGGTGTGATCACAACAACATACAGGAACTCAAGTCCTTCTGTTCACCTGACTTAGAATTCCTCACAATCAAATGTCGACCACATTATCTACCTAGGGAATTCTCTTCGATTATAATCACAGCCGTAAATATTCCCCCCCAAGCAGACACATCGATGGCCCTGAACAAACTTTATTTGACTCTCGCAAACTGAAAACCACATATGCTGAGACTGCATTCATTGTAGCTGGGGATTTTAACCTCTAGCGTTGAGCAATCCCGTATCCGTGAGCGTAATCATAGCCTCAAGCTCATTACCATAACGCAACGTTTCCTATTCATGAAAATCGCAAATGAAATGAAATAAATATATTGAAACACAAGCTTAGCCTTTTGTTAACAACACTGTCATCTCAGATTTTCAAAATATGCTTTAACCAAAGCTACACAAGCATTTGTGTAAGAGTATTGATAGCCTAGCATAGCATTAAGCCTAGCATTCAGCAGGCAACATTTTCACAAAAACAAGAAAAGCATTCAAATAAAATCATTTACCTTTGATGAACTTCGGATGTTTTCAATGACGAGACTCTCAGTTAGATAGCAAATGTTCATTTCTTCCAAAAATATTATTTGTGTAAGTGAAATAGCTCCGTTTTGTTCATCACGTTTGGCTAAGAAAAAAAAAACGAAAATGCAGTCATTTACAACGCCAAACTTTTTTCCAAATTAGCTCCATAATATCGACAGAAACAAGGCAAACGTTGTTTAGAATCAATCCTCAAGGTGTTTTTCACATATCTATTCGATAATCTATCAGTGGTGGCAGCTGGCCTCTCATCAGAAGACAACGGAAAAATACTGCAGCTGGAGATTACGCAATAATTGCGACGGAGGACACCTGGTAAATGTAGTCTCTTATGGTCAATCTCCCAATGATATGCCTACAAATACCTCACAATGATGCAGACACATTGGGGAAAATGTGGAAAAGGTAAGCTGACTCCTAGCTCCTCCACAGCCATATAAGGAGTCATTGCCATGAGGCGGTTTCAAAAAATGCGGCACTTCCTGATTGTATATTTATCTATTTTTTTCTGTAACATCCGTTCTGTGGCACTCACAGACAATATCTTTGCAGTTTTGTGTTTTGCAGTCAGAGTGTTTTCTTTCCAAAGCTGTCAATTATATGCATAGTCGAGCATCTTTTTGTGACAAAATATCTTGTTTAAAACAGGAACGTTTTTCATCCAAAAATTAAAAGAGCGCCCCCTATATTGAAGAAGTTAACAAGGCTAATCTGAAAACAAGACTTCCTAAATTGTATCAGCATATCGATTGCGCAACCAGGGCTGGTAAAACCTTGGATCATTGCTATTCTAACTTCCGCGATGCATATAAGGCCCTCCCCCGTCCTCCTTTCGGAAAAGCTGACCACGACTCCATTTTGTTGCTTCCAGCCTGCAGAGAGAAACTAAAACAAGAAGCTCCCACGCTCAGGTCTGTTCAACGCTGGTCCGACCAATCTGATTTCACGCTTCAAGACCGATTCGATCACGTGGACTGGGATATGTTCTGCATTGCTTCCAACAACAACATTGACGAATACGCTGATTCGGTGAGCGAGTTCATTAGAAAGTGCATTGACGATGTTGTTCCCATAGCAACGATTAAAACATTCCCAAACCAGAAACCGTGGATTGACGGCAGCATTTGCGTGAAACTGAAAGCGCGAACCACTGCTTTTAACCAGGGCAATGTGACCGGAAACATGACCGAATACAAACCGTGTAACTATTCCCTCCGCACGGCAATCAAACAAGCTAAGCGTCAGTATAGAGACAAAGTAGAGTCACAAGTCAACGGCTCAGACACAAGCGGTATGTGGCAGGGTCTACAGTCAATCACGGATTACAAAAAGAAAACAGGCCCCGTCACGGAGCAGGATGTCTTGCTCCCAGGCAGACTAAATAACTTTTTTGCCCGCTTTGAGGACAATACAGTGCCACTGACACGGCCCGCAAAACAAAAACCTGCGGACTCTCCTTCACTGCAGCCGACGTGAGTAAAACATTTTAAAGGGTTAACCCTCGCAAGGCTGCAGGCCCAGACGGCATCCCCAGCCGTGTCCTCAGAGCATGCACAGACCAGCTGGCTGGTGTGTTTACGGACATATTCAATCAATCCTTATCCCAGTCTGCTGTTCCCACATGCTTCCAGAGGGCCACCATTAATCCCTGTTTCCAAGGTAACTGAGCTAAACGAAAGCTAAGGTAACTGAGCTAAACGAAAGCTAAGGTAACTGAGCACTCACTTCCGTAATCATGAAGTGCTTTGAGAGACTAGTCAAGGACCATATCACCTCCACCCTACCTGACACCCTAGACCCACTCCAATTTGCTTACCGCCCAAATAGGTCCACAGACGCCGTAATCTCAACCACACTGCACACTGCCCTAACCCATCTGGACAAGAGGAATACCTATGTGAGAATGCTGTTCATCGACTACAGCTCAGCATTTAACACCATAGTGCCCTCCAAACTCGTCATCAAGCTCGAGACCCTGGGTCTCGAACCCACCCTGTACAACTGGGTACTGGACTTCCTGACGGGCCGCCCCCAGGTGGTGCGGGTAGGTAACAACATCTCCAGCCCGCTGATCCGCAACACTGGGGCCCCACAGGGTGCGTTCTGAGCCCTCTCCTGTAATCCCTGTTCACCCACGACTGCGTGGCCATGCACGCCTCCAACTCAATCATCAAGTTTGCGGACAACACTACTATGGTAGGCTTGATTACCAACAACTACGAGACGGCCTACAGGGAGGAGGTGAGGGCCCTCGGAGTGTGGTGTCAGGGAAATAACCTCACACTCAACTTCAACAAAACAAAGGAGATGATTGAGGACTTCAGGAAACAGCAGAGGGAGCACCCCCCTATCCACATCGATGGGACAGTAGTGGAGAGGGTAGTAAGTTTTAAGTTCCTCGGCGTACACATCACGGACAAACTGAATTGGTCCATCCACACAGACAGCATTGTGAAGAAGGCGCAGCAGCGCCTCTTCAACCTCAGGAGGCTGAAGAAATTTGGCTTGTCACCAAAAGCACTCACAAACTTCTACAGGTGCACAATTGAGAGCATCCTGTCGGCTGTATCACCGCCTGGTACGGCACCTGCTCTGGCCACAACCGCAAGGCTCTCCAGAGGGTAGTGAGGTCTGCACAACGCATCACCGGGGGCAAACTACCTGCCCTCCAGGACACCTACACCATCCGATGTTACAGGAAGGCCATAAAGATCATCAAGGACAACAACCACCCGAGCCACTGCCTGTTCACCCCGCTATCATCCAGAAGGCGAGGTCAGTACAGGTGCATCAAAGCAGGGACCGAGAGACTGAAAAACAGCTTCTATCTCAAGGCCATCAGACTGTTATAACAGCCACCACTAACATTGAGTGGCTGCTGCCAACACACTGACTCAACTCCAGCCACTTTAATAATGGGAATTGATGGAAATTGATGTAAAATATATCACTACCCACTTTAAACAATGCTACTTAATATAATGTTTACATACCCTACATTACTCATCTCATATGTATATGTATATACTGTACTCTATATCATCTACTGCATCTTTATGTAATACATGTAATACTAGCCACTTTAAACTCTGCCACTTTGTTTACATACCCTACATTACTCATCTCATATGTATATACTGTACTCGATACCATCTACTGCATCTTGCCTATGCCGCTCTGTACCATCACTCATTCATATATCTTTATGTACATATTCTTTATCCCTTTACACTTGTGTGTATAGTGTAGTAGTTTTGGAATTGTTAGGTTAGATTGTTCGTTGGTTATTACTGCATTGCCAGAACTAGAAGCACAAGCATTTCACTACACTCGCATTAACATCTGCCAACCGGGGCGGCAGGGTAGCCTAGTGGTTAAAGCGTTAGACTAGTAACCGGAAGGTTGCAAAAACAACAACTGACTTGCCTGGTTAAATAAAGGTAAGATTAAAAAAATAATAATTAAAAAACCATGTGTATGTGACAAATACATTTGATTTAAGGCAGTTGTGAAGAGGGCACGACAAAACCTTTTCCCCCTTCGGAGACTGAAAAGATTTAGCATGTGTCCCCAGATCCTCAAAAGGTTCTACAGCTGCCCCATCGAGAGCATCCTGACCGGTTGCATCCCCACCTGGTACGGCAACTGCTCGGCATCTGAGCGTAAGGCGCAACAGAGGGTAGTGCGAACGGCCCAGTACATCACTGGGGCCAAGTTTCCTGCTATCCAGGAACTATATAATAGGCGGTGTCAGAGGAAAGCCCATAGAAATGTCAGAGACTCCAGTCACGAAAGTTATGGACTGTTTTCTCTGCAACCACATGGCAGCGGGTAGAGGAGCGCTGAACAATTTGCCACCTGACAATTTACATTGACCCCTCCCCACACTCCCCCCACCCTGTATATAACCTCCACATTGACTCTGTACCGTAACACCCTGTATATAGCCTCCACATTGACTCTGTACCGGTACCCCCTGTATATAACCTCCACATTGACTCTGTACCGGTACCCCCTGTATATAGCCTCCACATTGACTCTGTACCGGTACCCCCTGTATATAGCCTCCACATTGACTCTGTACTGGTACCCCCTGTATAAAGTCCTCACATTGACCACCCCCTGTTGACTCTGTACCGGTACCCCCTGTATATAGCCTCCACATTGACTCTGTACCGGTACCCCTGTATATAGCCTCCACATTGACTCTGTACCGGTACCCCTGTATATAGCCTCCACATTGACTCTGTACCGGTACCCCTGTATATAGCCTCCACATTGACTCTGTACCGGTACCCCTGTATATAGCCTCCACATTGACTCTGTACCGGTACCCCTGTATAGTACATTGACTCTGTAGTACCCCTCCACATTGACTCTGTACCTCCACATTGACTCTGTACCCCTGTATATAGCCTCCACATTGACTCTGTACCGTAACACCCTGTATATAGCCTCCACATTGACTCTGTACCGGTACCCCCTGTATATAGCCTCCACATTGACTCTGTACCGGTACCCCTGTATATAGCCTCCACATTGACTCTGTACCGGTACCCCCTGTATATAGCCTCCACATTGACTCTGTATATGTATATAACCTCCACATTGACTCTGTACCGGTACCCCTGTATATAGCCTCCACATTGACTCTGTACCGGTACCCCTGTATATAGCCTCCACATTGACTCTGTACCAGTACCCCCTGTATATAGCCTCCACATTGACTCTGTACCGTACCCCCTGTATATAGCCTCCACATTGACTCTGTACCGGTACCCCCTGTATATAGCCTCCACATTGACTCTGTACCGTACCCCTGTATATAGCCTCCACATTGACTCTGTACCGGTACCCCCTGTATATAACCTCCACATTGACTCTGAACCGGTACCCCCTGTATATAGCCTCCACATTGACTCTGTACCGGTACCCCTGTATATAACCTCCACATTGACTCTGTACCGGACTACCCCCCTGTATATAGCCTCCACATTGACTCTGTACCGGTACCCCTGTATATAGCCTCCACATTGACTCTGTACCGGTACCCCCTGTATATAGCCTCCACATTGACTCTGTACCGGTACCCCCTGTATATAGCCTCCACATTGACTCTGTATATAGCCTCCACATTGACTCTGTACACCCTGTATATAGCCTCCACATTGACTCTGTACCGGTACCCCCTGTATATAGCCTCCACATTGACTCTGTACCGGTACCCCCTGTATATAACCCCTCTGTATATAGCCTCCACATTGACTCTGTACCGGTACCCCTGTATATAGCCTCCACATTGACTCTGTACCGGTATGTATATAACCTCCACATTGACTCTGTACCGTACCCCCTGTATATAGCCTCCACATTGACTCTGTACCCTGTATATAGTACTCCCTGTATATAGCCTCCACATTGACTCTGTACCGTAACCCCTGTATATAGCCTCCACATTGACTCTGTACCGTAATACCCTGTATATAGCCTCCACATTGACTCTGTACCGTATACCCTGTATATAGCCTCCACATTGACTCTGTACCGGTACCCCTGTATATAACCTCCACATTGACTCTGTACCGTAACACCCTGTATATAGCCTCCACATTGACTCTGTACCGGTAACCCCTGTATATAGCCTCCACATTGACTCTGTACCGGTACCCCCTGTATATAGCCTCCACATTGACTCTGTACCAGTACCCCCTGTATATAGCCTCCACATTGACTCTGTACCGTACCACCCTGTATATAGCCTCCACATTGACTCTGTACCGGTACCCCTGTATATAGCCTCCACATTGACTCTGTACCGTAACACCCTGTATATAGCCTCCACATTGACTCTGTACCGTAATACCCTGTATATAGCCTCCACATTGACTCTGTACCGGTACCCCTGTATATAACCTCCACATTGACTCTGTACCGGTACCCCCTGTATATAGCCTCCACATTGACTCTGTACCGGTACCCCTGTATATAGCCTCCACATTGACTCTGTACCGTAACCCCTGTATATAGCCTCCACATTGACTCTGTACCGTACCCCCTGTATATAACCTCCACATTGACTCTGTACCGGTACCCCTGTATATAACCTCCACATTGACTCTGTACCGGTACCCCCTGTATATAGCCTCCACATTGACTCTGTACTGGTACCCCCTGTATATAGTCTCCACATTGACTCTGTACCGGTACCCCCTGTATATAGCCTCCACATTGACTCTGTACCGGTACCCCCTGTATATCTGTATAGCCTCCACATTGACTCTGTACCGGTACCCCCTGTATATAGCCTCCACATTGACTCTGTACCGTAACACCCTGTATATAGCCTCCACATTGACTCTGTACCGTATATATAACCTCCACATTGACTCTGTACCGTAACACCCTGTATATAGCCTCCACATTGACTCTGTACCGTAACACCCTGTATATAGCCTCCACATTGACTCTGTACCGGTACCCCCTGTATATAACCTCCACATTGACTCTGTACCGGTACCCCCTGTATATAGCCTCCACATTGACTCTGTACCGGTACCCCCTGTATATAGCCTCCACATTGACTCTGTACCGTAACACCCTGTATATAGCCTCCACATTGACTCTGTACCGGTACCCCCTGTATATAGCCTCCACATTGACTCTGTACCGGTACCCCTGTATATAACCTCCACATTGACTCTGTACCGGTACCCCCTGTATATAGCCTCCACATTGACTCTGTACTGGTACCCCTGTATATAGTCTCACATTGACTCTGTACCGGTACCCCTGTATATAGCCTCCACATTGACTCTGTACCGGTACCCCCTGTATATAGCCTCCACATTGACTCTGTACCGGTACCCCCTGTATATAGCCTCCACATTGACTCTGTACCGGTACCCCCTGTATATAGCCTCCACATTGACTCTGTACCGGTACCCCTGTATATAGCCTCCACATTGACTCTGTACCGGTAACCCCTGTATATAGCCTCCACATTGACTCTGTACCGGTACCCCTGTATATAACCTCAACATTGACTCTGTACCGGTAGTATATAACCTCCACATTGACTCTGTACCGTAACACCCTGTATATAGCCTCCACATTGACTCTGTACCGTAATACCCTGTATATAGCCTCCACATTGACTCTGTACCGGTAACCCCTGTATATAGCCTCCACATTGACTCTGTACCGTAATACCCTGTATATAGCCTCCACATTGACTCTGTACCGGTAACCCCTGTATATAGCCTCCACATTGACTCTGTATATGTATATAGCCTCCACATTGACTCTGTACCGTAATACCCTGTATATAACCTCCACATTGACTCTGTACCGGTACCCCCTGTATATAACCTCCACATTGACTCTGTACCGGTACCCCCTGTATATAGCCTCCACATTGACTCTGTACCGGTACCCCCTGTATATAGCCTCCACATTGACTCTGTACTGGTACCCCCTGTATATAACCTCCACATTGACTCTGTACCGTAACACCCTGTATATAGCCTCCACATTGACTCTGTACCGTAACACCCTGTATATAGCCTCCACATTGACTCTGTACCGGTGCCCCCTGTATATAACCTCCACATTGACTCTGTACCGGTACCCCCTGTATATAGCCTCCACATTGACTCTGTACCGGTACCCCCTGTATATAGCCTCCACATTGACTCTGTACCGGTAACCCCTGTATATAGCCTCCACATTGACTCTGTACCGGTACCCCCTGTATATAACCTCCACATTGACTCTGAACCGGTACCCCCTGTATATAACCTCCACATTGACTCTGTACCGGTACCCCCTGTATATAGCCTCCACATTGACTCTGTACTGGTACCCCCTGTATATAGTCTCCACATTGACTCTGTACCGGTACCCCCTGTATATAACCTCCACATGGACTCTGTACCGTAATACCCCCTGTATATAGCCTCCACATTGACTCTGTACTGGTACCCCCTGTATATAGTCTCCACATTGACTCTGTACCGTTACCCCCTGTATATAGCCTCCACATTGACTCTGTACCGGCACCCCCTGTATATAGCCTCCACATTGTTATTGTGTTACTTTTTGTTTTTACTTTATATTTTATATTTTAGTTTGCTTGTTGGTGTGTGTGTGTGTTGGTGTGTGCTGGTGTGTGTTGGTGTGTGTGGTGTGTGTGGTGTGTGTGTGTTGGGGTGTAAGTGTGTGTCCGTGTTGAGCACTATAACAGGATAAACTGTTACCTGAATGTTGATCACCAACTCCATCCTTCGTGTGTGTGGTGTGTGTGGTGTGTGTGGTGTGTGTTGGTGTGTGTGGTGTGTGTTGGTGTGTGTTGGGGTGTGTTGGTGTGTGTGGTGTGTGTTGGTGTGTGTTGGTGTGTGTGGTGTGTGTTGGGGTGTGTGTGTGTGTGTTGGTGTGTGTTGTGTGTGGTGTGTGTTGGTGTGTGTTGGTGTGTGTGGTGTGTGTGTGTGTGGTGTGTGTGTGTTGTTGGTGTGTGTGTGTGTGTTGGTGTGTGTGGTGTGTGTGTGTGTGTGTGTGTGTGTTGGTGTGTGTTGGTGTGTGTGGTGTGTGTGTGTGTGTGGTGTGTGTGGTGTGTGTTGGTGTGTGTGGTGTGTGTGGTGTGTGTGGTGTGTGTGTGTGTGTGGTGTGTGTTGGTGTGTGTGGTGTGTGTTGTGTGGTGTGTGTGTGTTGGGGTGTAAGTGTGTGTCCGTGTTGAGCACTATAACAGGATAAACTGTTACCTGAATGTTGATCACCAACTCCATCCTTCGTGTGTGTGGTGTGTGTTGGTGTGTGTTGGTGTGTGTTGGTGTGTGTGGTGTGTGTGGTGTGTGTGGTGTGTGTGGTGTGTGTTGGTGTGTGTTGGTGTGTGTGGTGTGTGTGGTGTGTGTTGGTGTGTGTGGTGTGTGTGGTGTGTGTTGGTGTGTGTTGGTGTGTGTGGTGTGTGTGGTGTGTGTGTGTTGGGGTGTAAGTGTGTGTCCGTGTTGAGCACTATAACAGGATAAACTGTTACCTGAATGTTGATCACCAACTCCATCCTTCGTACGCGGTACGATGTGTCTTTGATTGGCATAAATATCATCCTCAATATCCATGGTATTTATTTATCAGGTTCTTTTGTCTTCAAATCGTAACTTCTACTCTTGTAACTTCTACTCTTGTAACTTCTGCTCCTGTAACTTCCACTCTTCTACTGTTGTAACTTCTACTGTTGTAATGTCTGCTGTTTTCTCAGTTGTAGGTTTGTGTCTGTTCGCTGCACAGCTGGAGTCTCTGTGTGACTCAGTCTAATGTCAGAGAGTTTTAACAGTCAACCTCATTAAAGGGGAAACCTTCTAACCAATAGTACGACACTAACCATCACCATGTGACCACAGACTTATTTTCTGAGAACCATGTTTGTTTCCCACAGTGTAGATTAGTTTGTATATTTAGTTTATATTAGTTTAGTTTACCACAGTGTAGATTAGTTTGTATATACAGTTGATATTCGTTTAGTTTACCACAGTGAAGATAAAATAATTGAAATGCTGAAATGCTGCAATACGTCTTGTACTGTCGTCAGCCATCAATGGCCATGTAGAGTTGTATATACTATGCTGTCTCCTGTGTGACATGGACACCAGAGATAATAGTTCATCAGAGACATTTACTCACACCTCTCGTTTCCTCTTTCGGGGACGGAGGGGGGGTTTATATGTCTAAGGTTTTCACACATATTTTCTCTCTCTCTCTCTCTCTGTCTGTCTCTGCCTGTATGTCTGTTTGTTTGTCTGTGTCTCCCTCTCTCTCCCTCTCTGTCTGTCTGTATCTCCCTCTCTCTCTCCCCCTCTCTGTCTATCTCTGCCTGTGTGTCTGTTTGTTTGTCTGTGTCTCCCTCTCTCTCCCCCTCTCTGTCTGTCTGTATCTCCCTCTCTCTCGCCCTCTCTGGCTGTCTGTATCTCCCTCTCTCTCCCCCTCTCTGTCTGTCTGTATCTCCCTCTCTCTCTCCCTCTCTATATCTGTCTGTCTGTCTGTCTGTCTGTCTGTCTGTCTGTCTGTCTGTCTGTCTGTCTGTCTGGCTGTCTGTCTGTCTGTCTGTCTGTATCTCCCTCTCTCTCCCCCTCTCTATATCTCTCTGTCTGTATGTCTGTCTGTCTCCCTCTCTCTCCCCCTCTCTGTCTGTCTGTATCTCCATCTCTCTCCCCCTCTCTGTCTGTATCTCCCTCCCCCTCTCTGTCTGTCTGTATCTCCCTCTCTCTCCCCTCTCTGTCTGTCTGTATCTCCCTCTCTCCCCCTCTCTATATCTCTCTGTATGTCTGTCTGTCTGTGTCTCCCTCTCTCTCCCCCTCTCTGACTGTCTGTATCTCCCTCTCTCTCCCCCTCTCTATATCTCTCTGTATGTCTGTCTGTCTGTGTCTCCCTCTCTCTCCCCCTCTCTGGCTGTCTGTGTCTCCCTCTCTCTATCTCTCTGTATGTCTGTCTGTCTGTGTCTCACTCTCTCTCCCCCCTCTCTGTCTGTCTCCTGCCTGTCTGTCTCTTATAAACTGTAGATGTAAGAGGGTGTATTTTTAAAAAATGAGCATGCGCACTTCATACTGCTGCAACGTGATAGCTGCAGGACCTAAACAGCAGAGAAGTCTAGTCTAACTCTTCACACTGCTACAACCTGATAGCTGCAGGACCTTAACAGCAGAGAAACTCTTCACACTGCTCTGATAGTCTAACTCTTCACACTGCTACAACCTGATAGCTGCAGGACATAAACAGCAGAGAAGTCTAGTCTAACTCTTCACACTGCTACAACCTGATAGCTGCAGGACCTTAACAGCAGAGAAGTCTAGTCTAACTCTTCACACTGCTACAACCTGATAGCTGCAGGACCAGCAGAAAGTCAGCAAGAAGTCTAACCTGATAGCTGCAACTCAGCAGAGAAGTTCAACACTGCTACAACCTGATAGCTGCAGGACCTAAACAGCAGAGAAGTCTAGTCTAACTCTTCACACTGCTACAACCTGATAGCTGCAGGACATAAACAGCAGAGAAGTCTAGTCTAACTCTTCATACTGCTACAACCTGATAGCTGCAGGACCTTAACAGCAGAGAAGTCTAGTCTAACTCTTCACACTGCTACAACCTGATAGCTGCAGGACATAATCAGCAGAGAAGTCTAGTCTAACTCTTCACACTGCTACAACCTGATAGCTGCAGGACATAATCAGCAGAGAAGTCTAGTCTAACTCTTCATACTGCTACAACCTGATAGCTGCAGGACCTTAACAGCAGAGAAGTCTAGTCTAACTCTTCACACTGCTACAACCTGATAGCTGCAGGACCTTAACAGCAGAGAAGTCTAGTCTAACTCTTCACACTGCTACAACCTGATAGCTGCAGGACATAATCAGCAGAGAAGTCTAGTCTAACTCTTCACACTGCTACAACCTGATAGCTGCAGGACCTAAACAGCAGAGAAGTCTAGTCTAACTCTTCACACTGCTACAACCTGATAGCTGCAGGACCTAAACAGCAGAGAAGTCTAGTCTAACTCTTCACACTGCTACAACCTGATAGCTGCAGGACATAATCAGCAGAGAAGTCTAGTCTAACTCTTCACACTGCTACAACCTGATAGCTGCAGGACCTAATCAGCAGAGAAGTCTAGTCTAACTCTTCATACTGCTACAACCTGATAGCTGCAGGACCTTAACAGCAGAGAAGTCTAGTCTAACTCTTCACACTGCTACAACCTGATAGCTGATAGAGTTATTCAGAGATATGTGTTAGACTGTATGTCTGCATCTGTCTCAGAGGGGTTTCAGTGGTTATGTCATTCACACCATTTGAAACTCAGTCGGTCCACTTCCTGTTACACTTTTAAGCAGTGGTTTAAACTGAGACTCTGATGTGATGTTGAAAACAGCAGCAGGATGAACAGTAGCTCAATGCAAGACGGTGAAATCACAAAAGAATAACTGCTGTCTCCTTTGTGACATGAACACCAGAGATAATAGTTATTCAGAGATGTCTCTGTCTTTCTCAGAGAGGGCCTGAGGTCTAAATGTAATGTCACTTCCAATTTCCTCTTCTGGGGAAGGAAGGAGGGGAGTCTAAATGTCTAAGATTCTCTCTCTCTCTCTCTCTCTCTCTCTCTCTCTCTCTCTCTCTCATAGCCTCGTGGGCTCTACCATGTAACATACTGTGTCTACCATGTGACATACTGTATTGTAACATACTGTATCTACCATGTAACATACTGTATTGTAACATACTGTATCTACCATGTAACATACTGTATTGTAACATACTGTATCTACCATGTAACATACTGTATCTACCATGTGACATACTGTATCTACCATGTAACATACTGTATTGTAACATACTGTATCTACCATGTAACATACTGTATCTACCATGTAACATACTGTATCTACCATGTAACATACTATATCTACCATGTAACATACTGTATTGTAACATACTGTATCTACCATGTAACATACTGTATCTACCATGTAACATACTGTATCTACCATGTAACATACTGTATTGTAACATACTGTATCTACCATGTAACATACTGTATCTACCATGTAATATACTGTATCTACCATGTAATATACTGTATCTACCATGTAACATACTGTATCTACCATGGAACATACTGTATCTACCATGTAACATACTGTATCTACCATGTAACATACTGTATCTACTATGTAACATACTCTATCTACCATGTAACATTCTGTATCTACCATGTAACATACTGTATTGTAACATACTGTATTGTAACATACTGCATCTACCATGTAACATACTGTATTGTAACATACTGTATCTACTATGTAACATACTGTATTGTAACATACTGTATTGTAACATACTGTATCTACTATGTAACATACTGTATTGTAACATACTGTATCTACCATGTAACATACTGTATCTACCATGTAACATACTGTATTGTAACATACTGTATCTACCATGTAACATACTGTATCTACCATGTAACATACTGTATTGTAACATACTGTATCTACCAGGTAACATACTGCATTGTAACATACTGTATCTACCATGTAACATACTGTATTGTAACATACTGTATCTACCATGTAACATACTGTATCTACTATGTAACATACTGTATTGTAACATACTGTATCTACTATGTAACATACTGTATCTACCATGTAACATACTGTATCTACCATGTAACATACTGTATCTACCATGTAACATACTGTATTGTAACATACTGTATCTACTATGTAACATACTGTATTGTAACATACTGTATCTACCATGTAACATACTGTATCTGTAACATACTGTATCTACCTATGTAACATACTGTATTGTAACATACTGTATCTACCATGTAACATACTGTATAACTGTACTATTGTAACATACTGTATCTACCATGTAACATACTGTATTGTAACATACTGTATCTGTATGTAACATACTGTATCTACCACCACTATGTAACATACTGTATTGTAACATACTGTATCTACCATGTAACATACTGTATTGTAACATACTGTATCTACCATGTAACATACTGTATCTACCATGTAACATACTGTTGTAACATACTGTATCTGTAACATACTGTATCTACCATGTAACATACTGTATACCATGTAACAGCTACCATGTAACATACTGTAACATACTGTATTGTAACATACCTGTATAGTAAACATACTGTATCTACCATGTAACATACTGTCTTGTAACATACTGTATCTACCATGTAACATACTGTATCTACCATAAACATACTGTCTAGTCTAACTCTTACTGCTATCATACTGCATGTAACATACTGTATCTACCATGTAACATACTGTATTGTAACATCTTATCTACATGCTACATACTGTAACATACTGTATTGTAACATACTGTATCTACTATGTAACATACTGTATCTACCATGTAACATACTGTATCTACCATGTAACATACTGTATCTACCATGTAACATACTGTATTGTAACATACTGTATCTACTAACATACTGTAATGTAACATACTGTATCTACCATGTAACATACTGTATTGTAACATACTGTATCTACCATGTAACATACTGTATCTACCATGTAACATACTGTATTGTAACATACTGTATCTACTATGTAACATACTGAACATGATGTTGAAAACCAGCAGGATGAACAGCTCATGTGCTACATGTATCTACCATGTAACATACTGTATCTACATGTAACATACTGTATTGTAACATACTGTATCTACCAGGTAACATACTGTATTGTAACATACTGTATCTATGTAACATACTGTATTGTAACATACTGTATCTAAATGTAACATACTGTATCTACTCATGTAACATACTGTATCTACCATGTAACATACTGTATCTACCATGTAACATACTGTATCTACCATGTGTAACATACTGTATTGTAACATACTGTATCTACCATGTAACATACTGTATTGACATACTGTAACATGTATCTACATACTGTATGTATCTGTAACATACTGTATCTATCTACATACATTGTAACTGTATCTACCATGTATACTGTATTGTAACATACTGTATCTACTATGTAACATACTGTATCTACCATGTAACATACTGTATCTACTATGTAACATACTGTATCTACTATGTAACATACTGTATTGTAACATACTGTATCTACCATGTAACATACTGTATCTACCATGTAACATACTGTATTGTAACATACTGTATCTACCATGTAACATACTGTATCTACCATGTAACATACTGTATCTACCATGTAACATACTGTATTGTAACATACTGTATCTACTATGTAACATACTGTATCTACTATGTAACATACTGTATCTACCATGTAACATACTGTATCTACCATGTAACATACTGTATTGTAACATACTGTATCTACCATGTAACATACTGTATCTACCATGTAACATACTGTATTGTAACATACTGTATCTACCATGTAACATACTGTATTGTAACATACTGTATCTACTATGTAACATACTGTATCTGTAACATACTGTATTGTAACATACTGTATCATATGTAACTGTATACTACTATTGTAACATACTGTATCTACTATGTAACATACTGTATCTACCATGTAACATACTGTATCTACCATGTAACATACTGTATCTACCATGTAACATACTGTATCTACCACATACTGTATCTACCATGTAACATACTGTATCTACCATGTAACATACTGTATTGTAACATACTGTATCTACTATGTAACATACTGTATTGTAACATACTGTATCTACCATGTAACATACTGTATCTACCATGTAACATACTGTATTGTAACATACTGTATCTACCAGGTAACATACTGTATTGTAACATACTGTATCTACCATGTAACATACTGTATTGTAACATACTGTATCTACTATGTAACATACTGTATCTACTATGTAACATACTGTATTGTAACATACTGTATCTACCATGTAACATACTGTATTTACCAGGTAACATACTGTATTGTAACATACTGTATCTACCATGTAACATACTGTATCTACCATGTAACATACTGTATCTACCATGTAACATACTGTATTGTAACATACTGTATCTACCATGTAACATACTGTATCTACCATGTAACATACTGTATCTACCATGTAACATACTGTATCTACCATGTAACATACTGTATTGTAACATACTGTATTGTAAACATACTGTATCTACCATGTAACATACTGTATTGTAACATACTGTATTGTAACATACTGTATCTACCATGTAGATACAGTATGTTACATGGTAAATACAGTATGTTACATGAGAGCATGTAACACCATGTAACATACTGTATCTACCATGTAACATACTGTATTGTAACATACTGTATCTACCATGTAACATACTGTATCATACCATAACATACTGTATGTACCATGTAACATACTGTATTGTAACATACTGTATCTACCATGTAACATACTGTATTGTAACATACTGTATCTACCATGTAACATACTGTATCTACCATGTAACATACTGTATTGTAACATACTGTATTGTAACATACTGTATCTACCATGTAACATACTGTATCTGAAATGTAACATACTGTATTGTAACATACTGTATCTACCATGTAACATACTGTATTGTAACATACTGTATTGTAACATACTGTATCTACCATGTAACATACTGTATCTGAAATGTAAAATACTGTATTGTAACATACTCTATCTACAATGTAACATACTGTATCTACCATTTAACATACTGTATCTACCATGTATCATACTGTATCTACCATGTAACATACTGTATCTACCATGTAACATACTGTATCTACCATGTAATATACTGTATCTACCAGGTAACATACTGTACCTACCATGTAACATACTGTATCTACCATGTAACATACTGTATCTACCAGGTAACATACTGTATCTACCAGGTAACATACTGTATCTACCAGGTAACATACTGTATCTACCATGTAACATACTCTACTATGTAACATACTGTATTGTAACATATTGTATCTACCATGTAACATACTGTATCTACCATGTAACATACTGTATTGTAACATACTGTATCTACCATGTAACATACTGTATTGTAACATACTGTATTGTAACATACTGTATCTACCATGTAACATACTGTATCTGAAATGTAACATACTGTATTGTAACATACTGTATCTACCATGTAACATACTGTATCTACCATGTAACATACTGTATCTACCATGTAACATACTGTATCTACCATGTAACATACTGTATCTACCATGTAACATACTGTATCTACCATGTAACATACTGTATCTACCATGTAACATACGGTATTGTAACATACTGTATCTACCAGGTAACATACTGTCTCTACCATGTACCATACTGCATCTACCATGTAACATACTGTATCTACCATGTAACATACTGTATCTACCATGTGACATACTGTATCTACCATGTAACATTCTGTATCTACCATGTGACATACTGTATCTACCATGTGACATACTGTATCTACCATGTAACATACTGTATTGTAACATACTGTATCTACCATGTGACATACTGTATCTACCATGTAACATTCTGTATCTACCATGTAACATACTGTATCTACCATGTAACATACTGTATTGTAACATACTGTATCTACCATGTAACATACTGTATTGTAACATACTGTATCTACCATGTAACATACTGTATTGTAACATACTGTATTGTAACATACTGTATCTACCATGTAACATACTGTATTGTAACATACTGTATTGTAACATACTGTATCTACTACTGTACTGTAACATACTGTATCTACCAGGTAACATACTGTATTGTAACATACTGTATCTACCATGTAACATACTGTATTGTAACATACTGTATTACCAGGTAACATACTGTAACATACTGTATCTACCATGTAACATACTGTATTGTAACATACTGTATTGTAACATACTGTATCTACCATGTAACATACTGTATCTACCATGTAACATACTGTATCTACAACATACTGTATTGTAACATACTGTATCTACCAGGTAACATACTGTATCTACCAGGTAACATACTGTATCTACATACTGTATTGTAACATACTGTATCTACCATGTAACATACTGTATCTACCATGTAACATACTGTATTGTAACATACTGTATCTACTGTATCTACCAAACATACTGTATCTACCATGTAACATACTGTATCTACCATGTAACATACTGTATTGTAACATACTGTATCTACCATGTAACATTCTGTATTGTAACATACTGTATCTACCATGTAACATACTGTATCTACTATGTAACATACTGTATAACATACTGTATCTACTATGTAACATACTGTAAACATACTGTATCTACCAGGTAACATATGTATTGTAACATACTGTATCTACCAGGTAACATACTGTATTGTAACATACTGTATTGTACATACTGTATCTACTATGTAACATACTGTATTGTAACATACTGTATCTACTATGTAACATACTGTATTGTACTGTATACTGTATCTAACATACCATGTAACATACTGTATTGTAACATACTGTATCTACCAGGTAACATACTGTATCTGTAACATACTGTATCTACCATGTAACATACTGTATCTACTATGTAACATACTGTATTGTAACATACTGTATCTACCATGTAACATACTGTATTGTAACATACTGTATCTACCATGTAACATACTGTATCTGTAACATACTGTATTACCATGTAACATACTGTATCTACCATGTAACATACTGTATTGTAACATACTGTATCTACTATGTATGTAACATACTGTATCTACCATGTAACATACTGTATTGTAACATACTGTATCTAACATACTGTAAACATACTGTATCTACCATGTAACATACTGTATCTACCATGTAACATACTGTATCTACTGTAACATACTGTATTGTAACATACTGTATTGTAACATACTGTATCTACCATGTAACATACTGTATCTACCATGTAACATACTGTATCTACCATGTAACATACTGTATCTACCATGTAACATACTGTATTGTAACATACTGTATCTACTATGTAACATACTGTATCTACCATGTAACATACTGTATCTGTAACATACTGTATCTACCATGTAACATACTGTATCTAACATACTGTATTGTAACATACTGTATCTACCATGTAACATACTGTATCTACCAGGTAACATACTGTATCTACTGTGTAACATACTGTATCTACCAGGTAACATACTGTATCTACCATGTAACATACTGTATTGTAACATACTGTATCTACCATGTAACATACTGTATTGTAACATACTGTATCTACATACTGTAACATACTGTATCTACTGTATCTACCATGTAACATACTGTATCTACCATGTAACATACTGTATCTACCATGTAACATACTGTATTGTAACATACTGTATCTACCATGTAACATACTGTATCTACCATGTAACATACTGTATACTAACATATTGTAACATACTGTATCTACCAGGTAACATACTGTATCTACCATATGTAACATACTGTATTGTAACATACTGTATTGTAACATACTGTATCTACCAGGTAACATACTGTATTGTAACATACTGTATCTACCATGTAACATACTGTATCTACCATGTAACATACTGTATTGTAACATACTGTATCTACCATGTAACATACTGTATTGTAACATACTGTATCTACCATGTAACATACTGTATTGTAACATACTGTATTATACTGTATCTACTGTAACATACTGTATTGTAACATACTATCTACATGTAACATACTGTATTGTAACATACTGTATCTACCAGGTAACATACTGTATTGTAACATACTGTATCTACCATGTAACATTCTGTATTGTAACATACTGTATCTACTGTATTGTAACATACTGTATCTACTATGTAACATACTGTATTGTTACATACTGTATCTACCATGTAACATACTGTATTGTAACATACTGTATTGTAACATACTGTATTGTAACATACTGTATCTACCAGGTTACATACTGTATCTACCAGGTAACATACTGTATTGTAACATATTGTATCTACCATGTAACATACTGTATCTACCATGTAACATACTGTATTGTAACATACTGTATCTACCAGGTAACATTCTGTATTGTAACATACTGTATCTACAGGTAACATACTGTATTGTAACATACTGTATTGTAACATACTGTATCTACTATGTAACATACTGTATCTACTATGTAACATACTGTATTGTTACATACTGTATCTACCATGTAACATACTGTATTGTAACATAATGTATTGTAACATACTGTATTGTAACATACTGTATCTACCATGTAACATACTGTATCTACCATGTAACATACTGTCTCTACCATGTAACATACTGTATTGTAACATACTGTATTGTAACATACTGTATCTACAATGTAACATACTGTATCTACCATGTAACATACTGTATCTACTATGTAACATACTGTATTGTAACATACTGTATCTACCATGTAACATACTGTATCTACCATGTAACATACTGTATTGTAACATACTGTATCTACCATGTAACATACTGTATTGTAACATACTGTAAACATACTGTATCTACCATGTAACATACTGTATCTACTATGTAACATACTGTATTGTAACATACTGTATCTACCATGTAACATACTGTATCTAAATGTAACATACTGTATTGTAACATACTGTATCTACAATGTAACATGTAACATACTGTATCTACCATGTAACATACTGTATCTACCATGTAACATACTGTATCTACCATGTAATATGTAACATAACATACTGTATCTACCATGTAACATACTGTATCTACCAGGTAACATACTGTATCTACCAGGTAACATACTGTATCTACCAGGTAACATACTGTATCTACCATGTAACATACGGTATTGTAACATACTGTATCTACCATGTAACCTACTGTATCTACCATGTGACATACTGTATCTACCATGTAACATTCTGTATCTACCATGTGACATACTGTATTGTAACATACTGTATCTACCATGTAACATACTGTATTGTAACATACTGTATCTACCATGTGACATACTGTATCTACCATGTAACATTCTGTATCTACCATGTGACATACTGTATCTACCATGTAACATACTGTATTGTAACATACTGTATCTACCATGTAACATACTGTATTGTAACATACTGTATCTACCATGTAACATACTGTATTGTAACATACTGTATTGTAACATACTGTATCTACCATGTACCATACTGTATCTACCATGTAACATACTGTATCTACCAGCTAACATACTGTATTGTAACATACTGTATCTACCAGGTAACATACTGTATTGTAACATACTGTATTGTAACATACTGTATCTACCATGTAACATACTGTATCTACCAGGTAACATACTGTATTGTAACATACTGTATTGTAACATACTGTATCTACCAGGTTACATACTGTATCTACCAGGTAACATACTGTATTGTAACATACTGTATCTACCAGGTAACATACTGTATTGTAACATACTGTATCTACCATGTAACATACTGTATTGTAACATACTGTATTGTAACATACTGTATCTACCATGTAACATACTGTATCTACCATGTAACATACTGTATCTACCAGGTAACATACTGTATTGTAACATACTGTATCTACCAGGTAACATACTGTATCTACCAGGTAACATACTGTATTGTAACATACTGTATCTACCATGTAACATACTGTATTGTAACATACTGTATGTAACATACTGTATCTACCATTACATACTGTATCTACCATACTGTATTGTAACATACTGTATCTACCATGTAACATACTGTATCTACCATGTAACATACTGTATTGTATCTACCATAACATACTGTATCTGTAACATACTGTATTGTAACATACTGTATTGTAACATACTGTATCTACTATATAACATACTGTATTGTAAACATACTGTATCTACTATGTAACATACTGTATTGTAACATACTGTATCTACCAGGTAACATACTGTATTGTAACATACTGTATCTACCATGTAACATACTGTATTGTAACATACTGTATTGTAACATACTGTATCTACTATGTAACATACTGTATTGTAACATACTGTATCTACTATGTAACATACTGTATTGTAACATACTGTATTGTAACATACTGTATCTACCAGGTTACATACTGTATCTACCAGGTAACATACTGTATTGTAACATATTGTATCTACCATGTAACATACTGTATCTACCATGTAACATACTGTATTGTAACATACTGTATCTACCAGGTAACATTCTGTATTGTAACATACTGTATCTACCAGGTAACATTCTGTATTGTAACATACTGTATTGTAACATACTGTATCTACTATGTAACATACTGTATTGTAACATACTGTATCTACTATGTAACATACTGTATTGTTACATACTGTATCTACCATGTAACATACTGTATTGTAACATAATGTATTGTAACATACTGTATTGTAACATACTGTATCTACCATGTAACATACTGTATCTACCATGTAACATACTGTCTCTACCATGTAACATACTGTATCTAACATACTGTAACATACTGTATCTGTAACATCTACTACCATGTAACATACTGTCTCTACTATGTAACATACTGTATCTACTGTATCTACCATGTAACATACTGTATCTACCATGTAACATACTGTATCTGTATCTATCTACCATGTAACATACTGTATTGTAAACATACTGTATCTACCAGGTAACATACTGTATCTGTAACATACTGTATTGTAACATACTGTATCTACCATGTTACATACTGTATCTACCAGGTAACATACTGTATTGTAACATACTGTATCTACCATGTAACATACTGTATTGTAACATACTGTATCTACCATGTAACATACTGTATTGTAACATACTGTATTGTAACATACTGTATCTACCATGTAACATACTGTATCTACCATGTAACATACTGTATCTACCAGGTAACATACTGTATTGTAACATACTGTATCTACCAGGTAACATACTGTATCTACCAGGTAACATACTGTATTGTAACATACTGTATTGTAACATACTGTATCTACCAGGTAACATACTGTATCTACCAGGTAACATACTGTATTGTAACATACTGTATTGTAACATACTGTATCTACCAGGTTACATACTGTATCTACCAGGTAACATACTGTATTGTAACATATTGTATCTACCATGTAACATACTGTATCTACCATGTAACATACTGTATTGTAACATACTGTATCTACCAGGTAACATTCTGTATTGTAACATACTGTATCTACCAGGTAACATTCTGTATTGTAACATACTGTATTGTAACATACTGTATCTACTATGTAACATACTGTATTGTAACATACTGTATCTACTATGTAACATACTGTATTGTAACATACTGTATCTACCAGGTAACATTCTGTATTGTAACATACTGTATCTACCAGGTAACATTCTGTATTGTAACATACTGTATTGTAACATACTGTATCTACTATGTAACATACTGTAACATACTGTATCTACTATGTAACATACTGTATTGTTACATACTGTATCTACCATGTAACATACTGTATTGTAACATACTGTATTGTAACATACTGTATTGTAACATACTGTATCTACCAGGTTACATACTGTATCTACCAGGTAACATACTGTATTGTAACATATTGTATCTACCATGTAACATACTGTATCTACCATGTAACATACTGTATTGTAACATACTGTATCTACCAGGTAACATTCTGTATTGTAACATACTGTATCTACCAGGTAACATTCTGTATTGTAACATACTGTATTGTAACATACTGTATCTACTATGTAACATACTGTATTGTAACATACTGTATCTACTATGTAACATACTGTATTGTTACATACTGTATCTACCATGTAACATACTGTATTGTAACATACTGTATTGTAACATACTGTATTGTAACATACTGTATCTACCATGTAACATACTGTATCTACCATGTAACATACTGTATTGTAACATACTGTATTGTAACATACTGTATCTACAATGTAACATACTGTATCTACCATAACATACTGTATCTACCATGTAACATACTGTATATGTAACATACTGTATTGTAACATACTGTATCTACTATGTAACATACTGTATCTACCATGTAACATACTGTATCTACCATGTAACATACTGTATCTACCATGTAACATACTGTATTGTAACATACTGTATCTACTATGTAACATACTATGTAACATACTGTATACCATCTACTGTATGTAACATACTGTATCTACCATGTAACATACTACTGTATCTACCATGTAACATACTGTATTGTAACATACTGTATCTATTGTAACATACTGTATCTACCATGTAACATACTGTATTGTAACATACTGTATCTACCATGTAACATACTGTATTGTAACATACTGTATCTACCATGTAACATACTGTATCTACCATGTAACATACTGTATTGTAACATACTGTATCTACTATGTAACATACTGTATCTGTATTGTAACATACTGTATCTACCATGTAACATACTGTATCATACATACTGTATCTATATGTAACATACTGTATTGTAACATACTGTATCTACCATGTAACATACTGTATTGTAACATGTATCTACCATGTAACATACTGTATTGTAACATACTGTATCTACTATGTAACATACTGTATTGTAACATACTGTATCTACTGTAACATACTGTATTGTAACATACTGTATCTACTATGTAACATACTGTATCTACCATGTAACATACTGTATCTACCATGTAACATACTGTATCTACCATGTAACATACTGTATCTAACATACTGTAACATACTGTATCTACCATGTAACATACTGTATTGTAACATACTGTATCTGTAACATACTACCATACTGTATTGTAACATACTGTATCTACTATGTAACATACTGTATCTATACTGTAACATAACATACTGTATCTACCATGTAACATACTGTATTGTAACATACTGTATCTACCATATAATATACTGTATTGTAACATACTGTATCTACATACTACTGTATCTACCATGTGTAACATACTGTATTGTACCATCTACCATAACATACTGTATCTACCATGTAACATACTGTATCTACTGTATCTACCAGGTAACATACTGCATTGTAACATATCTACCATGTAACATACTGTATTGTAACATACTGTATCTACCATGTAACATACTGTATCTACTATGTAACATACTGTATTGTAACATACTGTATCTACTATGTAACATACTGTATCTACCATGTAACATACTGTATCTACCATGTAACATACTGTATCTACCATGTAACATACTGTATCATACCATCTATGTAACATACTGTATTGTAACATACTGTATCTACCATGTAACATACTGTATTGTAACATACTGTATCTACCATGTAACATACTGTATCTACCATGTAACATACTGTATTGTAACATACTGTATCTACTATGTAACATACTGTATCTACCAGGTAACATACTGTATCTACCATGTAACATACTGTATCTACCATGTAACATACTGTATCTACCATGTAACATACTGTATCTACCATGTAACATACTGTATCTACTATGTAACATACTGTATTGTAACATACTGTATCTACCATGTAACATACTGTATCTACCATGTATCTACATGTAACATACTGTATCTACCATGTAACATACTGTATTGTAACATACTGTATTGTAACATACTGTATCTACCATGTAACATACTGTATCTGAAATGTAACATACTGTATTGTAACATACTGTATCTACCATGTAACATACTGTATCTGAAATGTAACATACTGTATTGTAACATACTCTATCTACAATGTAACATACTGTATCTACCATGTAACATACTGTATCTACCATGTAACATACTGTATCTACCATGTAACATACTGTATCTACCAGGTAACATACTGTACCTACCATGTAACATACTGTATCTACCAGGTAACATACTGTATCTACCAGGTAACATACTGTATCTACCAGGTAACATACTGTATCTACCAGGTAACATACTGTATCTACCATGTAACATACGGTATTGTAACATACTGTATCTACCATGTAACCTACTGTATCTACCATGTGACATACTGTATCTACCATGTAACATTCTGTATCTACCATGTGACATACTGTATCTACCATGTGACATACTGTATCTACCATGTAACATACTGTATTGTAACATACTGTATCTACCATGTGACATACTGTATGTAACATTCTGTATCTACCATGTGACATACTGTATCTACCATGTAACATACTGTATTACCATGTAACATACTGTATCTACCATGTAACATACTGTATTGTAACATACTGTATCTACCATGTAACATACTGTATCTAACATACTGTAACATACTGTATCTACCATGTAACATACTGTATCTACCATGTAACATACTGTATCTACCAGCTAACATACTGTATTGTAACATACTGTATCTACCAGGTAACATACTGTATTGTAACATACTGTATTGTAACATACTGTATCTACCAGGTAACATACTGTATCTACCAGGTAACATACTGTATTGTAACATACTGTATTGTAACATACTGTATCTACCATGTAACATACTGTATCTACCATGTAACATACTGTATCTACCATGTAACATACTGTATCTACCATGTAACATACTGTATCTGTATAACATACTGTATCTACCATGTAACATACTGTATCTACCATGTAACATACTGTATCTACCAGGTAACATACTGTATTGTAACATACTGTATCTACCATGTAACATACTGTATCTACCATGTAACATACTGTATTGTAACATACTGTATCATACTGTATGTAACATACTGTATCTACCAGGTAACATACTGTATTGTAACATACTGTATTGTAACATACTGTATCTACCATGTAACATACTGTATTGTAACATACTGTATCTACCAGCTAACATACTGTATTGTAACATACTGTATCTACCAGTAACATACTGTATTGTAACATACTGTATCTACATACTGTAACATACTGTATCTACCAGGTAACATAATGTATTGTAACATACTGTATTGTAACATACTGTATCTACCAGGTAACATACTGTATCTACCAGGTAACATACTGTATCTACCATGTAACATACTGTATTGTAACATACTGTATCTACCATGTAACATACTGTATTGTAACATACTGTATTGTAACATACTGTATCTACCATGTAACATACTGTATCTACCATGTAACATACTGTATCTACCATGTAACATACTGTATTGTAACATACTGTATCTACCAGGTAACATACTGTATTGTAACATACTGTATCTACTGTATGTAACATACTGTATCTACCAGGTAACATACTGTATCTACCATGTAACATACTGTATCTACTGTATGTAACATACTGTATTGTAACATACTGTATCTACCAGGTAACATACTGTATTGTAACATACTGTATCTACCATGTAACATACTGTATCTACCATGTAACATACTGTATTGTAACATACTGTATCTACCAGGTAACATTCTGTATTGTAACATACTGTATCTACCATGTAACATACTGTATTGTAACATACTGTATCTACTATGTAACATACTGTATTGTAACATACTGTATCTACTATGTAACATACTGTATTGTTACATACTGTATCTACCATGTAACATACTGTATTGTAACATAATGTATTGTAACATACTGTATTGTAACATACTGTATCTACTGTATCTACTATGTAACATACTGTATCTACATATGTAACATACTATGTATCATACTGTATGTAACATACTGTATCTACCATGTAACATACTGTATTGTAACATACTGTATCTAACATACTGTATTGTAACATACTGTATCTACCATGTAACATACTGTATCTACCAGGTAACATACTGTAACATACTGTATTGTAACATACTGTATCTACCATGTAACATACTGTATTGTAACATACTGTATCTACCATGTAACATACTGTATTGTAACATACTGTATCTACCATGTAACATACTGTATTGTAACATACTGTATCTACTATGTAACATACTGTATCTACTATGTAACATACTGTATCTACTATGTAACATACTGTATCTACCATGTAACATACTGTATCTACCATGTAACATACTGTATCTACCATGTAACATACTGTATCTACCATGTAACATACTGTATCTACCATGTAACATACTGTATCTACTATGTAATACATATCTACTATGTAACATACTGTATCTACTATGTAACATACTGTATCTACCATGTAACATACTGTATCTACCATGTAACATACTGTATCTACCATGTAACATACTGTATTGTAACATACTGTATCTACTATGTAACATACTGTATTGTAACATACTGTATCTACCATGTAACATACTGTATTGTAACATACTGTATCTACCATGTAACATACTGTATCTACCATGTAACATACTGTATTGTAACATACTGTATCTACTATGTAACATACTGTATTGTAACATACTGTATCTACCATGTAACATACTGTATCTACCATGTAACATACTGTATTGTAACATACTGTATCTACTATGTAACATACTGTATCTACTATGTAACATACTGTATCTACTATGTAACATACTGTATCTACCATGTAACATACTGTATCTACCATGTAACATACTGTATCTACCATGTAACATACTGTATTGTAACATACTGTATCTACCATGTAACATACTGTATCTACCATGTAACATACTGTATTGTAACATACTGTATCTACCAGGTAACATACTGCATTGTAACATACTGTATCTACCATGTAACATACTGTATTGTAACATACTGTATCTACCATGTAACATACTGTATTGTAACATACTGTATCTACTATGTAACATACTGTATCTACCATGTAACATACTGTATCTACCATGTAACATACTGTATCTACCATGTAACATACTGTATCTACTATGTAACATACTGTATTGTAACATACTGTATCTACCATGTAACATACTGTATTGTAACATACTGTATCTACCATGTAACATACTGTATCTACCATGTAACATACTGTATTGTATACTGTATCTACTATGTAACATACTGTATCTACCATGTAAACATACTGTATCTACCAGTAACATACTGTATCTACCATGTAACTACTGTATCTACCATGTAACATACTGTATCTACTATGTAACATACTGTATTGTAACATATTGTATCTACCATGTAACATACTGTATCTACCTGTATTGTAACATACTGTATCTACCATGTAACATACTGTATCTATTGTAACATACTGTATGTAACATACTGTATCTGAAATGTAACATACTGTATTGTAACATACTGTATCTACCATGTAACATACTGTATCTGAAATGTAACATACTGTATTGTAACATACTCTATCTACAATGTAACATACTGTATCTACCATGTAACATACTGTATCTACCATGTAACATACTGTATCTACCAGGTAACATACTGTATCTACCATGTAACATACTGTATCTACCATGTAACATACTGTATCTACCAGGTAACATACTGTATCTACCAGGTAACATACTGTATCTACCATGTAACATACGGTATTGTAACATACTGTATCTACCATGTAACCTACTGTATCTACCATGTGACATACTGTATCTACCATGTAACATTCTGTATCTACCATGTGACATACTGTATCTACCATGTGACATACTGTATCTACCATGTAACATACTGTATTGTAACATACTGTATCTACCATGTGACATACTGTATCTACCATGTAACATTCTGTATCTACCATGTGACATACTGTATCTACCATGTAACATACTGTATTGTAACATACTGTATCTACCATGTAACATACTGTATTGTAACATACTGTATTGTAACATACTGTATCTACCAGCTAACATACTGTATTGTAACATACTGTATCTACCATGTACCATACTGTATCTACCATGTAACATACTGTATCTACCAGCTAACATACTGTATTGTAACATACTGTATCTACCAGGTAACATACTGTATTGTAACATACTGTATTGTAACATACTGTATCTACCAGGTAACATACTGTATCTACCAGGTAACATACTGTATTGTAACATACTGTATTGTAACATACTGTATCTACCAGGTTACATACTGTATCTACCAGGTAACATACTGTATTGTAACATACTGTATCTACCAGGTAACATACTGTATTGTAACATACTGTATCTACCATGTAACATACTGTATTGTAACATACTGTATTGTAACATACTGTATCTACCATGTAACATACTGTATCTACCAGTAACATACTGTATTGTAACATACTGTATCTACCAGGTAACATACTGTATCTACCAGGTAACATACTGTATTGTAACATACTGTATTGTAACATACTGTATCTACCAGGTAACATACTGTATCTACCAGGTAACATACTGTATTGTAACATACTGTATTGTAACATACTGTATCTACCATGTACCATACTGTATCTACCATGTAACATACTGTATCTACCAGCTAACATACTGTATTGTAACATACTGTATCTACCAGGTAACATACTGTATTGTAACATACTGTATTGTAACATACTGTATCTACCAGGTAACATACTGTATCTACCAGGTAACATACTGTATTGTAACATACTGTATTGTAACATACTGTATCTACCAGGTTACATACTGTATCTACCAGGTAACATACTGTATTGTAACATACTGTATCCACCAGGTAACATACTGTATTGTAACATACTGTATCTACCATGTAACATACTGTATTGTAACATACTGTATTGTAACATACTGTATCTACCATGTAACATACTGTATCTACCATGTAACATACTGTATCTACCAGGTAACATACTGTATTGTAACATACTGTATCTACCAGGTAACATACTGTATCTACCAGGTAACATACTGTATTGTAACATACTGTATTGTAACATACTGTATCTACCAGGTAACATACTGTATCTACCAGGTAACATACTGTATTGTAACATACTGTATTGTAACATACTGTATCTACCAGGTTACATACTGTATCTACCAGGTAACATACTGTATTGTAACATATTGTATCTACCATGTAACATACTGTATCTACCATGTAACATACTGTATTGTAACATACTGTATCTACCAGGTAACATTCTGTATTGTAACATACTGTATCTACCAGGTAACATTCTGTATTGTAACATACTGTATCTACCATGTAACATACTGTATTGTAACATACTGTATCTACTATGTAACATACTGTAAACATACTGTATCTACCATGTAACATACTGTATTGTAACATACTGTATCTACCAGGTAACATTCTGTATTGTAACATACTGTATTGTAACATACTGTATCTACTATGTAACATACTGTATTGTAACATACTGTATCTACTATGTAACATACTGTATTGTTACATACTGTATCTACCATGTAACATACTGTATTGTAACATACTGTATTGTAACATACTGTATTGTAACATACTGTATCTACCAGGTTACATACTGTAACAGGTAACATACTGTATTGTAACTACTACCATGTAACATACTGTATCTACCATGTAACATACTGTATTGTAACATACTGTATCTACCAGGTAACATTCTGTATTGTAACATACTGTATCTACCAGGTAACATTCTGTATTGTAACATACTGTATTGTAACATACTGTATCTACTATGTAACATACTGTATTGTAACATACTGTATCTACTATGTAACATACTGTATTGTTACATACTGTATCTACCATGTAACATACTGTATTGTAACATAATGTATTGTAACATACTGTATTGTAACATACTGTATCTACCATGTAACATACTGTATCTACCATGTAACATACTGTCTCTACCATGTAACATACTGTATTGTAACATACTGTATTGTAACATACTGTATCTACAATGTAACATACTGTATCTACCATGTAACATACTGTATCTACCATGTAACATACTGTCTCTACTATGTAACATACTGTATTGTAACATACTGTATCTACTATGTAACATACTGTATCTACCATGTAACATACTGTATCTACCATGTAACATACTGTATCTACCATGTAACATACTGTATTGTAACATACTGTATCTACTATGTAACATACTGTATTGTAACATACTGTATCTACCATGTAACATACTGTATTGTAACATACTGTATCTACCATGTAACATACTGTATCTACCATGTAACATACTGTATTGTAACATACTGTATCTACTATGTAACATACTGTATCTACCATGTAACATACTGTATTGTAACATACTGTATCTACCAGGTAACATACTGTATTGTAACATACTGTATCTACCATGTAACATACTGTATTGTAACATACTGTATCTACTATGTAACATACTGTATCTACTATGTAACATACTGTATCTACTATGTAACATACTGTATCTACCATGTAACATACTGTATCTACCATGTAACATACTGTATCTACTATGTAACATACTGTATTGTAACATACTGTATCTACCATGTAACATACTGTATCTACCATGTAACATACTGTATCTACCATGTAACATACTGTATTGTAACATACTGTATCTACCATGTAACATACTGTATCTACTGTATCATGTAACATACTGTATCTACTATGTAACATACTGTATCTACTATGTAACATACTGTATCTACCATGTAACATACTGTATCTACCATGTAACATACTGTATTGTAACATACTGTATCTACCATGTAACATACTGTATCTACCATGTAACATACTGTATCTACTATGTAACATACTGTATTGTAACATACTGTATCTACTATGTAACATACTGTATTGTAACATACTGTATCTACTATGTAACATACTGTATCTACCATGTAACATACTGTATCTACCATGTAACATACTGTATCTACCATGTAACATACTGTATTGTAACATACTGTATCTACTATGTAACATACTGTATTGTAACATACTGTATCTACCATGTAACATACTGTATTGTAACATACTGTATCTACCATGTAACATACTGTATCTACCATGTAACATACTGTATTGTAACATACTGTATCTACTATGTAACATACTGTATTGTAACATACTGTATCTACCATGTAACATACTGTATCTACCATGTAACATACTGTATTGTAACATACTGTATCTACTATGTAACATACTGTATCTACCATGTAACATACTGTATCTACCATGTAACATACTGTATTAACATACTGTAACATACTGTATCTACCATGTAACATACTGTATCTACCATGTAACATACTGTATACTGTATCTACCAGGTAACATACTGCATTGTAACATACTGTATCTACCATGTAACATACTGTATTGTAACATACTGTATCTACCATGTAACATACTGTATCTACTATGTAACATACTGTATTGTAACATACTGTATCTACTATGTAACATACTGTATCTACCATGTAACATACTGTATCTACCATGTAACATACTGTATCTACCATGTAACATACTGTATTGTAACATACTGTATCTACCATACTGGTTGTAACATACTGTATCTACCATGTAACATACTGTATTGTAACATACTGTATCTACCATGTAACATACTGTATCTACCATGTAACATACTGTATTGTAACATACTGTATCTACTATGTAACATACTGTATCTACCAGGTAACATACTGTATCTACCAGGTAACATACTGTATCTACCAGGTAACATACTGTATCTACCATGTAACATACTGTATCTACCATGTAACATACTGTATCTACTATGTAACATACTGTATTGTAACATATTGTATCTACCATGTAACATACTGTATCTACCATGTAACATACTGTATTGTAACATACTGTATCTACCATGTAACATACTGTATTGTAACATACTGTATTGTAACATACTGTATCTACCATGTAACATACTGTATCTGAAATGTAACATACTGTATTGTAACATACTGTATCTACCATGTAACATACTGTATCTGAAATGTAACATACTGTATTGTAACATACTCTATCTACAATGTAACATACTGTATCTACCATGTAACATACTGTATCTACCATGTAACATACTGTATCTACCATGTAATATACTGTATCTACCAGGTAACATACTGTACCTACCATGTAACATACTGTATCTACCAGGTAACATACTGTATCTACCAGGTAACATACTGTATCTACCAGGTAACATACTGTATCTACCATGTAACATACGGTATTGTAACATACTGTATCTACCATGTAACCTACTGTATCTACCATGTGACATACTGTATCTACCATGTAACATTCTGTATCTACCATGTGACATACTGTATCTACCATGTGACATACTGTATCTACCATGTAACATACTGTATACTGTATCTACCATGTAACATACTGTATCTACCATGTAACATACTGTATCTAACATACTGTATCATACTGTAACATACTGTATTGTAACATACTGTATTGTAACATACTGTATCTACCATGTAACATACTGTATTGTAACATACTGTATTGTAACATACTGTATCTACCATGTAACATACTGTATTGTAACATACTGTATCTACCATGTAACATACTGTATTGTAACATACTGTATTGTAACATACTGTATCTACCATGTAACATACTGTATCTACCAGGTAACATAATGTATTGTAACATACTGTATTGTAACATACTGTATCTACCATGTAACATACTGTATCTACCAGGTAACATACTGTATTGTAACATACTGTATCTACCATGTAACATACTGTATCTACCATGTAACATACTGTATCTACCATGTAACATACTGTATTGTAACATACTGTATTGTAACATACTGTATCTACCATGTAACATACTGTATCTACCATGTAACATACTGTATCTACCAGGTAACATACTGTATCTACCAGGTAACATACTGTATTGTAACATACTGTATTGTAACATACTGTATCTACCAGGTAACATACTGTATTGTAACATACTGTATTGTAACATACTGTATCTACCAGGTTACATACTGTATCTACCAGGTAACATACTGTATTGTAACATATTGTATCTACCATGTAACATACTGTATCTACCATGTAACATACTGTATTGTAACATACTGTATCTACCAGGTAACATTCTGTATTGTAACATACTGTATCTACCAGGTAACATTCTGTATTGTAACATACTGTATCTACCATGTAACATACTGTATTGTAACATACTGTATCTACCATGTAACATACTGTATTGTAACATACTGTATCTACTATGTAACATACTGTATCTACCATGTAACATACTGTATTGTAACATACTGTATCTACCATGTAACATACTGTATTGTAACATACTGTATCTACCATGTAACATACTGTATCTACCATGTAACATACTGTATCTACCATGTAACATACTGTATCTACCATGTAACATACTGTATCTACCATGTAACATACTGTATTGTAACATACTGTATTGTAACATACTGTATCTACCATACTGTATCTACCATGTAACATACTGTATCTACCATGTAACATACTGTATCTACCATGTAACATACTGTATCTACCATGTAACATACTGTATCTTGTAACATACTGTATCTACCATGTAACATACTGTATCTACCATGTAACATACTGTATCTACCATGTAACATACTGTATCTACCATGTAACATACTGTATCTACCATGTAACATACTGTATCTACCATGTAACATACTGTATCTACCATGTAACATACTGTATTGTAACATACTGTATCTACCATGTAACATACTGTATCTACCATGTAACATACTGTATCTACCATGTAACATACTGTATCTACCATGTAACATACTGTATCTACTATGTAACATACTGTATCTACCATGTAACATACTGTATTGTAACATACTGTATCTACCATGTAACATACTGTATTACCATGTAACATACTGTATCTGTAACATACTGTATCTACCATGTAACATACTGTATTGTAACATACTGTATCTACCAGGTAACATACTGTATTGTAACATACTGTATCTACCATGTAACATACTGTATCTACCATGTAACATACTGTATTGTAACATACTGTATCTACCATGTAACATACTGTATCTACCATGTAACATACTGTATTGTAACATACTGTATCTACCATGTAACATACTGTATTGTAACATACTGTATTGTAACATACTGTATCTACCAGGTAACATACTGTATCTACCATGTAACATACTGTATTGTAACATACTGTATCTACCATGTAACATACTGTATCTACATACATAACATACTGTATCTACCAGGTAACATACTGTATTGTAACATACTGTATCTATGTAACATACTGTATCTACCAGTAACATACTGTATCTACCAGGTAACATACTGTATTGTAACATACTGTATCTACCAGGTAACATACTGTATTGTAACATACTGTATCTACCATGTAACATACTGTATCTACCATGTAACATACTGTATTGTAACATACTGTATCTACCATGTAACATACTGTATCTACCATGTAACATACTGTATCTACCATGTAACATACGGTATCTACCATGTAACATACTGTATTGTAACATACTGTATTGTAACATACTGTATCTACCAGGTAACATACTGTATTGTAACATACTGTATTGTAACATACTGTATCTACCAGGTTACATACTGTATCTACCATGTAACATACTGTATTGTAACATACTGTATCTACCATGTAACATACTGTATCTACCATGTAACATACTGTATTGTAACATACTGTATTGTAACATACTGTATCTACCATGTAACATACTGTATTGTAACATACTGTATCTACCATGTAACATACTGTATCTACCAGGTAACATTCTGTATTGTAACATACTGTATCTACCATGTAACATACTGTATTGTAACATACTGTATCTACTATGTAACATACTGTATTGTAACATACTGTATCTACCATGTAACATACTGTATTGTAACATACTGTATCTACCATGTAACATACTGTATTGTAACATACTGTATCTACCATGTAACATACTGTATCTACCATGTAACATACTGTATCTACCATGTAACATACTGTATCTACCATGTAACATACTGTATCTACCATGTAACATACTGTATCTACCATGTAACATACTGTATTGTAACATACTGTATTGTAACATACTGTATTGTAACATACTGTATCTACCATGTAACACACTGTATCTACCATGTAACATACTGTATCTACCATGTAACATACTGTCTCTACCATGTAACATACTGTATCTACCATGTAACATTCTGTCTTGTAACATACTGTATCTACCATGTAACATACTGTATCTACCATGTAACATACTGTATCTACCATGTAACATACTGTATTGTAACATACTGTATCTACCAAGTAACATACTGTATCTACCATGTAACATACTGTATCTACCATGTAACATACTGTATTGTAACATACTGTATCTACCAGGTAACATTCTGTATTGTAACATACTGTATCTACCATGTAACATACTGTATTGTAACATACTGTATCTACTATGTAACATACTGTATTGTAACATACTGTATCTACCATGTAACATACTGTATCTACCAGGTAACATACTGTATTGTAACATACTGTATCTACCATGTAACATACTGTATTGTAACATACTGTATTGTAACATACTGTATCTACCATGTAACATACTGTATTAACATACTGTATTGTAACATACTGTATCTACTGTATCTAGGTAACATACTGTATTGTAACATACTGTATCTACCATGTAACATACTGTATTGTAACATACTGTATCTACCATGTAACATACTGTATTGTAACATACTGTATTGTAACATACTGTATCTACCATGTAACATACTGTATCTACCATGTAACATACTGTATCTACCAGGTAACATACTGTATTGTAACATACTGTATCTACCAGGTAACATACTGTATCTACCAGGTAACATACTGTATTGTAACATACTGTATTGTAACATACTGTATCTACCAGGTAACATACTGTATCTACCAGGTAACATACTGTATTGTAACATATTGTATCTACCATGTAACATACTGTATCTACCATGTAACATACTGTATTGTAACATACTGTATCTACCAGGTAACATTCTGTATTGTAACATACTGTATCTACCATGTAACATACTGTATTGTAACATACTGTATCTACCATGTAACATACTGTATCTACCATGTAACATACTGTATTGTAACTACTGTATCTATGTAACATACTGTATTGTAACATACTGTATCTACCATGTAACATACTGTATTGTAACATACTGTATTGTAACATACTGTATCTGTAACATACTGTATCTACCATGTAACATACTGTATCTACCATGTAACATACTGTATCTACCATGTAACATACTGTCTCTACCATGTAACATACTGTATTGTAACATACTGTATTGTAACATACTGTATTGTAACATACTGTATCTACCATGTAACATACTGTATCTACCATGTAACATACTGTATCTACCATGTAACATACTGTATCTACCATGTAACATACTGTATCTACCATGTAACATACTGTATTGTAACATACTGTATCTACCATGTAACATACTGTATTGTAACATACTGTATCTACCATGTAACATACTGTATTGTAACATACTGTATCTACCATGTAACATACTGTATCTACCATGTAACATACTGTATTGACATACTGTACCCATGTAACATACTGTATGATGTAACATACTGTATCACTACCACTAACATGCTACCTTATATAATGTATTGTAACATACTGTATGTATGTATATACTGTATCTAACATACTGTATCTACCATGTAACATACTGTATCTACCATGTAACATACTGTATTGTACATACTGTATGTACTGTATCTACCATGTAACATTCATCTGTATCTGTATCTACCATGTAACATACTGTATTTTGGAATGTAACATACTGTATCTACCATGTAACATACTGTATTGTAACATACTGTATCTACCATTTAACATACTGTAACATACTGTATCTACCATGTAACATACTGTATTGTAACATACTGTATCTACCAAGTAACATACTGTATCTGTAACATACTGTATCTACCATGTAACATACTGTATTGTAACATACTGTATCTACTATGTAACATACTGTATTGTAACATACTGTATCTACTATGTAACATACTGTATTGTTACATACTGTATCTACCATGTAACATACTGTATTGTAACATACTGTATCTACCATGTAACATACTGTATCTACCAGGTAACATTCTGTATTGTAACATACTGTATCTACCAGGTAACATACTGTAGTGTAACATACTGTATCTACCATGTAACATACTGTATCTACCATGTAACATACTGTATTGTAACATACTGTATCTACCATGTAACATACTGTATTGTAACATACTGTATCTACCATGTAACATACTGTATTGTAACATACTGTATCTACCATGTAACATACTGTATCTACCATGTAACATACTGTATCTACCATGTAACATACTGTATCTACCATGTAACATACTGTATTGTAACATACTGTATCTACCATGTAACATACTGTATCTACCATGTAACATACTGTATCTACCATGTAACATACTGTATTGTAACATACTGTATCTACCATGTAACATACTGTATCTACCATGTAGCATACTGTATATACCATGTAACATACTGTATTGTAACATACTGTATCTGAAATGTAACATACTGTATTGTAACATACTGTATCTACAATGTAACATACTGTATCTACCATGTAACATACTCTATCTACCATGTAACATACTGTATTGTAACATACTGTATCTACCATGTAACATACTGTATCTACCATGTAACATACTGTATCTACCATGTAACATACTGTATTGTAACATACTGTATCTACCATGTAGCATACTGTATCTACCAGGTCACATACTGTATCTACCATGTAACATACTGTATCTACCATGTGACATACTGTATTGTAACATACTGTATCTACCAGGTAACATTCTGTATTGTAACATACTGTATCTACCATGTAACATACTGTATCTACCATGTAACATACTGTATTGTAACATACTGTATCTACCATGTAGCATACTGTATCATACATACTGTATCTACCATGTAACATACTGTATCTACCATGTACATACTGTATTGTAACATACTGTATCTACCAGGTAACATACTGTATTGTAACTACTGTATCTACCATGTAACATACTGTATCTACCATGTAACATACTGTATCTACCATGTAACATACTGTATCTACCATGTGACATACTGTATTGTAACATACTGTATCTACCATGTAACATTCTGTATTGTAACATACTGTATCTACCATGTAACATACTGTATCTACCATGTAACATACTGTATCTACCATGTAACATACTGTATCTACCATGTGACATACTGTATTGTAACATACTGTATCTACCATGTAACATACTGTATTGTAACATACTGTATTGTAACATACTGTATTGTAACATACTGTATCTACCATGTAACATACTGTATCTACCATGTAAGATATTCAATCGTGTCAATTTGATTTATAACAGGAACACTTACACCCTCCTCCTCTCCTTCCTCCTCTCCCTCTCTCTGCCAGCTCAGTACCTCTCTCTCTCCCTCTAGGCTCTTCTCTGTTACACACACATACACACACATACAAACACACACGGACACACACACATACAAACACACACACACACACACACACACAGAGAAGTGGGAACGGTCAGTGAGGACAGGGTGGCGTTGTGTGGGAGAGACCCCCAGCTGCATCTGAGTTTTATTCTGATTGAATTTCTCCCTCTATGATTGTATCCAACAAACACACAGAGAGAGGGAGAGAGAGAGTTGAGCTCTGGGGTCATTTTGACACCGCGGGACTCGACATCTCCTGTCTGGTCATTAGGTATGATTACATCACAAACACACAGAGAGAGGGAGAGAGAGTTGAGCTCTGGGGTCATTTTGACACCGCAAGACTCGACATCTTCTTCCAAACTTCCAGCATGTTTTCACATCTCCTGTCTGGTCATTAGGTATGATTACATCACAGACAAACACACCAACACCAACACACACACACACACACAAAGACAAAGACACGCACACACACAAAGACACACACACACACAAAGACACACACACCAACACCAACACACACACACACACACACACACAAAGACACACACACACACAAAGACACACACACACACAAAGACACACACACAACACCAACACACACACACACACACACACACAAACACACACACACACACAACACACACACACACACACACACACACACACACACACACACACACACACACACACACACACACACACACACACACACACACACACACACACACACACACGAACACCAACACCAACACACCAACACCAACACACACACACACACACACACGAACACCAACACCAACACACCAACACCAACACACACATACACACACCAACACCAACACACACACACACACGAACACACCAACACCAACACACACACACAAACACCAACACCAACACACACACACAACAAACACCAACACCCACGAACACGAACACACACACACACACACCAACACACACAAACACCAACACACACACACACACACAAGGACACACCCACAAACACCAACACACACGAACACACACACACACACACACACACACACACACACACACACACACACACACCATCCTCTCCTTGGTATTATACTACTGGAGGTGAAAGGAATAACTGAACACTGTTCATAGTTTATGTTTCTGTATATAATCTGGTTTCTATCCAGGGAAGCCTGGTTTTTGGGACACCCCCCAGGGAAGCCTGGTTTGTAGGACACCGCTCAGGGAAGCCTGGTTGGTAGGACACCCCCCAGGGAAGCCTGGTTGGTAGGACACCCCTCAGGGAAGCCTGGTTGGTAGGACACCGCTCAGGGAAGCCTGGTTGGTAGGACACCGCTCAGGGAAGCCTGGTTGGTAGGACACCCCTCAGGGAAGCCTGGTTGGTAGGACACCCCTCAGGGAAGCCTGGTTGGTAGGACACCCATCAGGGAAGCCTGGTTGGTAGGACACCCCTCAGGGGGAAGCCTGGTTGGTAGGACACCCCTCAGGGAAGCCTGGTTGTTAGGACACCCCTCAGGGGGAAGCCTGGTTGGTAGGACACCCCTCGGGGAAGCCTGGTTGGTAGGACACCGCTCAGGGAAGCCTGATTTGTGGGACACCCCTCAGGGAAGCCTGGTTTGTAGGACACCCCCCAGGGAAGCCTGGTTGGTAGGACACCCCTCAGGGAAGCCTGGTTGGTAGGACACCCCCCAGGGAAGCCTGGTTGGTAGGACACCGCTCAGGGAAGCCTGGTTGGTAGAACACCGCTCAGGGAAGCCTGGTTGGTCGAACACCCCTCAGGGAAGCCTGGTTGGTAGGACACCGCTCAGGGAAGCCTGGTTGGTCGAACACCCCTCAGGGAAGCCTGGTTGGTAGGACACCGCTCAGGGAAGCCTGGTTGGTAGGACACCCCTCAGGGAAGCCTGGTTGGTAGGACACCCCTCAGGGAAGCCTGGTTGGTAGGCCACCCCTCAGGGAAGCCTGGTTGGTAGGACACCCCTCAGGGAAGCCTGGTTGGTAGGACACCGCTCAGGGAAGCCTGGTTGGTAGAACACCCCTCAGGGGGAAGCCTGGTTAGTAGGACACCCCTCAGGGGGAAGCCTGGTTGGTAGGACACCCCTCAGGGAAGCCTGGTTGGTAGGACACCCCTCAGGGAAGCCTGGTTGGTAGGACACCCCGCAGGGAAGCCTGGTTTGTAGGACACCCCTCAGGGAAGCCTGGTTGGTAGGACACCGCTCAGGGAAGCCTGGTTGGTAGGACACCCCTCAGGGGGAAGCCTGGTTGGTAGAACACCGCTCAGGGAAGCCTGGTTGGTAGGACACCCCTCAGGGAAGCCTGGTTGGTAGGACACCCCTCAGGGAAGCCTGGTTGGTAGGACACCCCTCAGGGAAGCCTGGTTGGTAGGACACCCATCAGGGAAGCCTGGTTTGGTCGGACACCCCCCAGGGAAGCCTGGTTGGTAGGACACCCCTCAGGGAAGCCTGGTTGGTAGGACACCCCTCAGGGAAGCCTGGTTGGTAGGACACCCCTCAGGGAAGCCTGTTTGGTAGGCCACCCCTCAGGGAAGCCTGGTTGGTAGGACACCCCTCAGGGAAGCCTGGTTGGTAGGACACCGCTCAGGGAATCCTGGTTGGTAGAACACCCCTCAGGGGAAGCCTGGTTGGTAGGACACCCCTCAGGGGGAAGCCTGGTTGGTAGGACACCCCTCAGGGAAGCCTGGTTGGTAGGACACCCCTCAGGGAAGCCTGGTTGGTAGGACACCCCTCAGGGAAGCCTGGTTGGTAGGACACCCCGCAGGGAAGCCTGGTTTTTGGGACACCACTCAGGGAAGCCTGGTTGGTAGGACACCGCTCAGGGAAGCCTGGTTGGTAGGACACCCCTCAGGGGGAAGCCTGGTTGGTAGAACACCGCTCAGGGAAGCCTGGTTGGTAGGACACCCCTCAGGGAAGCCTGGTTGGTAGGACACCCCTCAGGGAAGCCTGGTTGGTAGGACACCCCTCAGGGAAGCCTGGTTGGTAGGACACCCATCAGGGAAGCCTGGTTGGTCGGACACCCCCCAGGGAAGCCTGGTTGGTAGGACACCCCTCAGGGAAGCCTGGTTGGTAGGACACCCCTCAGGGAAGCCTGGTTGGTAGGACACCCCTCAGGGAAGCCTGGTTGGTAGGACACCGCTCAGGGAAGCCTGGTTGGTCAAACACCCATCAGGGAAAGCCAGTCTGTCAACATGTCCTGCTTTTTAAAGCGTCTATACCGCCATCTGCTGTCAGTCCACTGCTGCTACCTAAACACAGGAACAACATCTGCCACCCCTCAACCAAGCATGTGAAAGACTGTCATAGTTAGTGAGTATGTATGTGTGTGTGTTTGTGTAGGTATGTGTGTGTGTGTGTGTGTGTGTGTGTGTGTGTGTGTGTGTGTGTGTGTGTGTGTGTGTGTGTGTGTAGGATGTGTGTAGGAGTGTAGGTGTGTAGGTGTGCATGTGTTTGTGCAGCTCCTCTCACCCTCCTCTCATCCTCCTCTCCTCCTTCTCTCACCCTCCTCTCATCCTCCTCTCCTCCTTCTCTCACCCTCCTCTCATGCTCCTCTCATGCTCCTCTCATGCTCCTCCTCCTCTCACCCTCCTCTCCTCCTTCTTCTCCTCCTCACCCTCTCCTGTCATCCTCCACTCCTCCTCCTCTCCTCCTCCTCTCCTCCTCCTCCTCATCTCGTCCTCCTCATCTCCTCCTCCTCTCTTCATCCTCCTCTCCTCCTCCTCCTCCTCCCTCCTCATCTCATCCTCCTATCCTCCTCCTCCTCCTCTCACCCTCCTCTCACCCTCCTCTCATCCTCCTCCCATCCCCAACTCCTCCCCCTCTCATCCTCCTCCTCTTCTCCACCTGTCATCGTCCTTCTCACTCTTAGAACTTCATGTTGCCAATGGCTACAGGCCTAACACACACACCAACTCTATATAATTGTCACACTGCTAGTGAGATAGGGGTTGGGGGCCAAGGAGTCCGACGTAACCATGGCAACAGCATTATGTTGCCGATGGAGAGGACGAAAAGGGGGAAAAAGAAGTCCAGCAAAAGACTGTCTCAAGACAGACCAGTCAGTTACAGACTGTCTCTCAATACCGACCAGTCAGTTACAGACTGTCTCTCAATACCGACCAGTCAGTTATAGACTGTCTCAATACAGACCAGTCAGTTATAGACTGTCTCTCAATACCGACCAGTCAGTTATAGACTGTCTCAATACCGACCAGTCAGTTATAGACTGTCTCAATACAGACCAGACAGTTATAGACTCTCTCAATACCGACCAGACAGTTATAGACTGTCTCTCAATACCGACCAGTCAGTTATAGACTGTCTCTCAATACCGACCAGTCAGTTATAGACTGTCTCAATACCCACCAGTCAGTTATAGACTGTCTCAATACCGACCAGTCAGTTATAGACTGTCTCTCAATACCGACCAGTCAGTTATAGACTGTCTCTCAATACCGACCAGTCAGTTATAGACTCTCTCAATACCGACCAGTCAGTTATAGACTGTCTCAATACCGACCAGTCAGTTATAGACTGTCTCTCAATACAGACCAGTCAGTTATAGACTGTCTCAATACCGACCAGTCAGTTATAGACTGTCTCTCAATACCGACCAGTCAGTTACTGACTGTTATTGACTGTGTCAATACAGACCAGACAGTTATAGACTGTCTCTCAATGCAGACCAGACAGTTATAGACTGTCTCTCTTCAGACCAGAGAGTTATAGACTGTCTCAATACAGACCAGACAGTTATAGACTGTCTCAATAGAGACCAGAGAGTTATAGACTCTCTCAATACCGACCAGTCAGTTATAGACTGTCTCAATACCGACCCGTCAGTTATAGACTGTCTCAATACCGACCAGTCAGTTATAGACTGTCTCAATACAGACCAGACAGTTATAGACTGTGTCAATACAGACCAGACAGTTATAGACTGTCTCTCTTCAGACCAGACAGTTATAGACTGTGTCAATACAGACCAGACAGTTATAGACTGTCTCTCAATGCAGACCAGACAGTTATAGACTGTCTCTCTTCAGACCAGACAGTTATAGACTGTCTCAATACAGACCAGACAGTTATAGACTGTCTCAATAGAGACCAGAGAGTTATAGACTGTCTCAATACAGACCAGACAGTTATAAACTGTCTCAATACACACCAGTCAGTTATATACTGTCTCTCAATACCGACCAGTCAGTTATAGACTGTCTCTCAATACAGACCAGTCAGTTATAGACTGTCTCTCAATACCGACTAGTCAGTTATAGACTGTCTCAATACCCACCAGTCAGTTATAGACTGTCTCAATACCGACCAGTCAGTTATAGACTCTCTCAATACCGACCAGTCAGTTATAGACTGTCTCTCAATACCGACCAGTCAGTTATAGACTGTCTCAATACCGACCAGTCAGTTATAGACTGTCTCTCAATACAGCCCAGTCAGTTATAGACTGTCTCTCAATACCGACCAGTCAGTTATAGACTGTCTCTCAATACCGACCAGTCAGTTATAGACTGTCTCAATACCGACCAGTCAGTTATAGACTGTCTCAATACAGACCAGACAGTTATAGACTGTCTCATTACCGACCAGTCAGTTATAGACTGTCTCTCAATACAGACCAGTCAGTTATAGACTGTCTCAATACCGACCAGTCAGTTATAGACTGTCTCAATAGCCACCAGTCAGTTATAGACTGTCTCTCAATACCGACCAGTCAGTTATAGACTGTCTCAATACCGACCAGTCAGTTATAGACTGTCTCAATACCGACCAGTCAGTTATAGACTGTCTCTCAATACCGACCAGACAGTTATAGACTGTCTCAATACCGACCAGTCAGTTATAGACTGTCTCAATACAGACCAGGCAGTTATAGACTGTCTCAATACCGACCAGACAGTTATAGACTGTGTCAATACAGACCAGTCAGTTATAGACTGTCTCTCAATACAGACCAGTCAGTTATAGACTGTGTCAATACAGACCAGACAGTTATAGACTCTCTCAATACCGACCAGTCAGTTACAGACTGTCTCAATACAGACCAGTCAGTTATAGACTGTCTCAATACAGACCAGTCAGTTATAGACTGTCTCAATACCGACCAGTCAGTTATAGACTGTCTCAATACAGACCAGTCAGTTATAGACTGTCTCAATACCGACCAGTCAGTTATAGACTGTCTCTCAATACCGACCAGACAGTTATAGACTGTCTCTCAATACAGACCAGTCAGTTATAGACTGTCTCTCAATACCGACCAGTCAGTTATAGACTGTCTCAATACCGACCAGTCAGTTATAGACTGTCTCTCAATACAGACCAGTCAGTTATAGACTGTCTCTCAATACCGACCAGTCAGTTATAGACTGTCTCTCAATACCGACCAGTCAGTTATAGACTGTCTCAATACCCACCAGTCAGTTATAGACTGTCTCAATAGCCACCAGTCAGTTATAGACTGTCTCAATACCGACCAGTCAGTTATAGACTCTCTCAATACCGACCAGTCAGTTATAGACTGTCTCTCAATACCGACCAGTCAGTTATAGACTGTCTCAATACCGACCAGTCAGTTATAGACTGTGTCAATACAGACCAGTCAGTTATAGACTGTCTCAATACAAACCAGACAGTTATAGACTGTCTCAATACCGACCAGACAGTTATAGACTGTCTCAAACGTCCTTCTATTCCCTGTGTAGTGTATAGTAAATATTATTCAGTATTCAGACCCGTTGACTTTCTCCACATGTTGTTACATTTGCAGCCTTATTAAAAAATGTAGTACATTATTTCCCCCCCCCCTCATCAATCTACACACAATTATCCATAATTGTCACGCTGGTATAAATGTGTCGGGAGACAGGTGCAGGAATGCGTAATAGTTTTTTATTTTTTTTATTTTATTACAGTGTGCCGTGAAAAGGCACGGGGACGAAGACCAAACAAACACGTCCACAAAACACAGGGTTGAAACCCCAAAACAAAAGAGCGAGGAGTACCTCGAATAAATAACACAATGATTAAACACACGGGGGGACGAGACCTGTAATCATCTGCACAGTATATGCGCCACGAAAGCCCAAAACAACATGACACAGATACTCACACGAACCAACGGACATTGGAACAATAATCGCCAGGACAACGGTAAACAAAAGGGCCCACTCATACAATTACTAATCAATGGGAATAGGGACCAGGTGTCCGTGATGACAGATCCGGAAGGATCCGTGACAGTCCCCCCCCCCCCCGGTGCGTTGCACTAGCAGCGTAATGACACCGGCCTCGAGGGCGATCACAGGAACGCAGTGCGGGTCAATCAGGACCCGATGCAGCTGCCGAGATTGAGGCATCATTGGATATAAACACAAGCAGCACAATTCATATATTTTTTTTCCCACTAGTTGGTCTTTTGACCAATCACATCAGATATTCTTCAGAGTTGATCTGATTGGTCAGAAAGACCTATTAGTGAAACAAAGATCAGAATTGTGCCAATTGTGTAGATGAAGCATGTTCCCTTTATAGTACACTACGTTTGGCCACATGGAATACAGTCATGTTCCCTTTATAGTACACTACGTTTGGCCACTTGGAATACAGTCATGTTCCCTTTATAGTACACTACGTTTGACCACTTGGAATACAGTCATGTTCCCTTTATAGTACACTACGTTTGACCACTTGGAATACAGTCATGTTCCCTTTATAGTACACTACGTTTGGCCACTTGGAATACAGTCATGTTCCCTTTATAGTACACTACGTTTGGCCACTTGGAATACAGTCATGTTCCCTTTATAGTACACTACGTTTGGCCACTTGGAATACAGTCATGTTCCCTTTATAGTACACTACGTTTGGCCACTTGGAATACAGTCATGTTCCCTTTATAGTACACTACGTTTGGCCACTTGGAATACAGTCATGTTCCCTTTATAGTACACTACGTTTGGCCACTTGGAATACAGTCATGTTCCCTTTATAGTACACTACGTTTGACCACTTGGAATACAGTCATGTTCCCTTTATAGTACACTACGTTTGACCACTTGGAATACAGTCATGGTTATTTATTTTATTTTTTATTTTAACATTTATTTAACTAGGCAAGAACACATTCTTATGTAGAATGACGGCCTACCAAAAGGAAAAACAGGCTCCTGCGGGGACTGGGATTAAAAATTTAAATTAAAAATGAAATAGGACAAAACACACATCACGACAACAGAGACACAACACAACATAAAGAGAGAACTAAGACAACAACATAGCAAGGCAACAACACATGATAACATAGCAAGACAGCAACACATGACAACATAGCAAGGCAGCAACACATGACAACATAGCAAGGCAGCAACACATGACAACATAGCAAGGCATCAACACGTGACAACACAGCATGGTAGCAACACATGACAACATAGCAAGGCAGCAACACATGACAACATAGCAAAGCAGCAACACATGACAACACAGCAAGGCAGCAACACATGACAACACAGCAAGGCAGCAACACATGACAACATAGCAAGGCAGCAACACATGATAACATAGCAAAGCAGCAACACATGACAACATAGCAAGGCATCAAAACATGATAACATAGCAAGGCATCATTACATGACAACATAGCAAGGCATCAAAACATGATAACATAGCAAGGCATCATTACATGACAACATAGCAAGGCAGCAACACATAACATAGCAAGGCAGCAACACATGATAACATAGCAAGGCAGCAACACATGACAACATAGCAAGGCAGCAACACATGACAACATAGCAAGGCAGCAACACATGACAACATAGCAAGGCATCAACATGTGACAACACAGCATGGTAGCAACACATGACAACATAGCAAGGCAGCAACACATGACAACATAGCAAGGCATCAACACGTGACAACACAGCATGGTAGCAACACATGACAACATAGCAAAGCAGCAACACATGACAGCACAGCAAGGCATTAACACATGACAACACAGCATGGTAGCAACACAATATAACAACAACATGGTAGCAACAAAATATGGCAGCAGCACAACATGGTACAAACATTATTGGGAACAGACAACAGCACAAAGGGCAAGAAGGTAGAGACAACAATACATCACACGAAGCAGCCGCAACTGTCAGTAAGTGTGTCCACGATCGAGTATTTTCAATGAAGAGATTGAGATGAAATGGTCTAGTTTGTGTTTTTTTGTAACAGCTTAACATAATGTACAGTACTGTGCAACCTATTAGGTAACAGGCAGAAACTAAGACCTGAAACGATTAGTGAAGGTGCTGGAGGCTAAATGTAAAACTGGTGAAAAGAGGGAAAAGTCTCCGCACATTTCCAGTCAGATGAACATTTCTTGATCACAAGATAAACTTTGGGGTCAGTCGACCTTCACCAGAGCTTCTCCTATGAGGTGAACATGTCTGAATCAACGGGTCTGATCTCTGGGTGGTTTGGTTTCCAAGGTAACCATCAACCGCTGACGGGTTTGGGATGAGAACGCCGGGGTGTGATTCCTGTCAGATTAATGACCCGCCCTGGGGGTGACAGGTCACCAACGTCACAGCTCGTTTACCGGCCACCGGTAACGGAAAACCAATGTGCCTCCCCCCTCCCCCCACCCCCCGCTCCCCACTCCATCTCTGTGACTTTCACCCCCCATCCTCTGCTACCCACCAGCTTGGGGGCAATTTCCTCAAAAGTGGAGAGAACTTCAGAAGATGTTCATTAATGGGCTCTACTAGAACACAATGTACCTTTGGGGGTAAGAAACATTAAGGCTTCAAAGAAACGCTGTTTAGATATTTTAACCAGTCAGAAGCAGAATTTTTGGCAGTTGTGACTTTTTGAGGAGAGAGAGAGAGAGAGAGATGGGGAGAGAGAGGAGACGGAGAGAGAGAGAGAGAGAGATGGGGGGAGAGAGAGAGAGAGAGAGATGAGACAGAGGGGGAGAGAGAGGAGACGGAGAGAGAGAGAGAGAGAGAGAGAGAGAGAGAGAGAGAGAGAGATGGGGGAGAGAGAGAGAGAGAGAGAGAGAGAGAGAGGACAGAGAGAGAGACAGAGGGACTTTTTGAGAGACAGTTGTGACTTTTTGAGGAGAGAGAGAGAGAGAGATGGGGAGAGAGAGGAGACGGAGAGAGAGAGAGAGAGAGAGAGAGAGATAGGGGAGAGAGAGAGAGAGAGGACAGAGAGAGAGACAGAGGGACAGAGGGAGACAGAGAAGGGAAGGGAGTAGAGAGAGTGATAACATTCCTAATTAGCACTCTCTTGAAGTGGGAGATAGATAGATACACACAAGGTTGCACCTACACACACACAGCAGATTGGACATCATTAACTATGCAGAGTCAAGATTGATTCATTACTGTCTTTTAACGAGCTCATTTAATAACAAGGACAAACACACACACACACAATTGCATGGCTAATATAAAGTTCAGTCATTTAACCCTGACAAATGTTACATGGGAGACTGAACAGTAATTAGCATGGGTTAGCATGCCTGTGGCTTTTACATGGGAGACTGTACAGTAATTAGCATGGGTTAGCAAGCCTGTGGCTGTTACATGGGAGACTGTACAGTAATTAGCATGGGTTAGCAAGCCTGTGGCTGTTACATGGGAGACTGTACAGTAATTAGCATGGGTTAGCAAGACTGTGGCTGTTACATGGAAGACTGTACAGTAATTAGCATGGGTTTGCCAGCCTACGGTTGTTACATGGAAGACTGTACAGTAATTAGCATGGGTTAGCAAGCCTGTGGCTGTTACATGGGAGACTGCAAAGTAAGTAGCATGGGTTTGCCAGCCTACGGTTGTTACACCCTATTCCCTAGGTACACTACTTATAATAGACATTCATTTAACTAAGGCTGGATCCTAATGGGTATCTGACACTAGTTTAACTAAGACTGGGCCCTAATGGGTATCTGACATTAGTTTAACTAAGACTGGACCCTAATGGGTATCTGACATTAGTTTAACTAAGACTGAACCCTAATGGGTATCTGACATTAGTTTAACTAAGACTGAACCCTAATGGGTATCTGACATTAGTTTAACTAAGACTGGACCCTAATGGGTATCTGACACTAGTTTAACTAAGACTGGACCCTAATGGGTATCTGACACTAGTTTAACTAAGGCTAGGCTCTAATGGGTATCTGACACTAGTTTAACTAAGGCTGGGTCCTAATGGGTATCTGACATTAGTTTAACTAAGACTGGACCCTAATGGGTATCTGACACTAGTTTAACTAAGGCTAGGCTCTAATGGGTATCTGACACTAGTTTAACTAAGGCTGGGTCCTAATGGGTATCTGACATTAGTTTAACTAAGACTGGACCCTAATGGGTATCTGACACTAGTTTAACTAAGGCTAGGCTCTAATGGGTATCTGACACTAGTTTAACTAAGGCTAGGCTCTAATGGGTATCTGACACTAGTTTAACTAAGGCTGGGTCCTAATGGGTATCTGACACTAGTTTAACTAAGACTGGACCCTAATGGGTATCTGACATTAGTTTAACTAAGGCTGAACCTCTAATGGGTATCTGACACTAGTTTAACTAAGACTGGACCCTAATGGGTATCTGACACTAGTTTAACTAAGGCTAGGCTCTAATGGGTATCTGACACTAGTTTAACTAAGGCTGGGTCCTAATGGGTATCTGACATTAGTTTAACTAAGGCTGGGTCCTAATGGGTATCTGACACTAGTTTAACTAAGGCTGGGCCCTAATGGGTATCTGACATTAGTTTAACTAAGGCTGGGTCCTAATGGGTATCAGACATTAGTTTAACTAAGACTGGACCCTAATGGGTATCAGGCATTAGTTTTTGTCCTCACAGTGAGTAATCTATCTGTAGCGTTACCATGCCAACTTCATGATGTAATAATAACTGGTTAAATTCCAGAACTGGTTCTGTTTAGATCATTACCCTGACAACAGTGACATCTAGTGGCCAGTCGTTGTCAGTGCACAACCTCTGGTAGAGAAGAGAGAGCCATGCATGTCATTACCAGACTGGGTTACGACCTCTGTTCGCCCAACATGGTATGAATAGACTGATATCATTTCTAACTGTCGTGTCATATAAGTCTAAAGGAAGTTTATTAGAGGAACACTGATTTCGGAACGGGGTGGGCAACATCCAGCCCACGAGCCTGATACACAATTTTCCTGGTATAGAAGAAGTTTTTAAAAGACATGTGCTTTAGTGACACCTAGTGGACATGAAGAACGATACTTTTCTCCCAACATAATGTGATTCATTTTGTGTTGCCAAAATGCACCAAAACACATAAATACGCAGAGTATTTCATTACAAATAGTAGATTCATGACCATTACATTTTCAATGTTGAGTTTAAATTCATATCAGTTAGGCTAATCAGTGAGCAAACACACACACATCAGCACCCTGCACCACTTCTCCATCTATCTAATCAGGTCTTTATGACCTCACAGAGAGACACATGGAATGGTACTGCATCACAACGCACGTTGCCCCTGGATACAGAATGGCTCTAGAATGCACTTACAGAGTCCAGTTGTAAACTGAAAGCAGTGCTAGTCTGACACTAGCCTGACACTAGCCTGGCACTAGTCTGGCACTAGTCTGACACTAGTCTGGCACTAGTCTGGCACTAGTCTGGCACTAGACTGGCACTAGTCTGGCACTAATCTGGCACTAGTCTGGCACTAGTCTGGTACTAGTCTGGCACTAGTCTGACACTAGTCTGACACTAGTCTGACACTAGACTGGCACTAGTCTGACACTAGACTGGCACTAGTCTGACACTAGTCTGACACTAGACTGGCACTAGTCTGGCACTAATCTGGCACTAATCTGGCACTAGTCTGGCACTAGTCTGACACTAGTCTGGCACTAGTCTGGCACTAGTCTGGCACTAGACTGGCACTAGACTGGCACTAGTCTGACACTAGACTGGCACTAGTCTGGCACTAGTCTGGCACTAGTCTGGCACTAGTCTGACACTAGTCTGGCACTAATCTGGCACTAGTCTGGCACTAGTCTGACACTAGCCTGGCACTAGTCTGGCACTAGTCTGGCACTAGTCTGGCACTAATCTGGCACTAATCTGGCACTAGTCTGGCACTAATCTGGCACTAGTCTGGCACTAGTCTGGCACTAGTCTGGCACTAGGTACTAGTCTGGCACTAGTCTGGCACTAGTCAGACACTAGTCAGACACTAGTCTGGCACTAGTCTGGCACTAGTCTGGCACTAGTCTGGCACTAGACTGGCACTAGTCTGGCACTAGACTGGCATGGGAACGTGAAGCAAGCAATATTTCCAGAAGGGATCAGATAAGAGACAAGTTCAACTGCTGTTTTTTAAGGGCTAGATAGAAGTGTAAACAGAGAGGTAAAGGAACATCAATATAGATACATATAGAGTTGTTTAGAGAAAGAGAAAGGTGGTGTTTGATAAAGAGAGGAAAGATGATAATAGTTTAGAGAGGAAAGATGATAATAGTTTATAGAGGAAAGATGATAATAGTTTAGAGAGGAAAGATGATAATAGTTTAGAGAGGAAAGATGATAATAGTTTAGAGAGGAAAGATGATAATAGTTTATAGAGGAAAGATGATAATAGTTTAGAGAGGAAAGATGATAATAGTTTAGAGAGAAAGATGATAATAGTTTAAAGATGATAATAGTTTAGAGAGGAAAGATGATAATAGTTTAGAGAGGAAAGATGATAATAGTTTAGAGAGGAAAGATGATAATAGTTTAGAGAGGAAAGATGATAATAGTTTAGAGAGGAAAGATGATAATAGTTTATAGAGGAAAGATGATAATAGTTTATAGAGGAAAGATGATAATAGTTTATAGAGGAAAGATGATAATAGTTTAGAGAGGAAAGATGATAATAGTTTAGAGAGGAAAGATGATAATAGTTTAGAGAGGAAAGATGATAATAGTTTAGAGAGAGAGGAAAGATGATAATAGTTTAGAGAGGAAAGATGATAATAGTTTAGAGAGGAAAGATGATAATAGTTTAGAGAGGAAAGATGATAATAGTTTAGAGAGAGAGGAAAGATGATAATAGTTTAGAGAGGAAAGATGATAATAGTTTAGAGAGGAAAGATGATAATAGTTTAGAGAGAGAGGAAAGATGATAATAGTTTAGAGAGGAAAGATGATAATAGTTTAGAGAGGAAAGATGATAATAGTTTAGAGAGGAAAGATGATAATAGTTTAGAGAGGAAAGATGATAATAGTTTAGAGAGAGAGGAAAGATGATAATAGTTTAGAGATAATAGTTTAAAAGATGATAATAGTTTAGAGAGGAAAGATGATAATAGTTTAGAGAGGAAAGATGATAATAGTTTAGAGAGGAAAGATGATAATAGTTTAGAGAGAAAGATGATAATAGTTTAAAGAAAGATGATAATAGTTTAGAGAGGAAAGATGATAATAGTTTAGAGAGGAAAGATGATAATAGTTTAGAGAGGAAAGATGATAATAGTTTAGAGAGGAAAGATGATAATAGTTTATAGAGGAAAGATGATAATAGTTTAGAGAGAGAGGAAAGATGATAATAGTTTAGAGAGGAAAGATGATAATAGTTTAGAGAGGAAAGATGATAATAGTTTAGAGAGGAAAAGATGATAATAGTTTAGAGAGGAGAAAGATGATAATAGTTTAGAGAGGAAAGATGATAATAGTTTAGTTTAGAGGAAAGATGATAATAGTTTAGAGAGGAAAGATGATAATAGTTTAGAGAGGAAAGATGATAATAGTTTAGAGAGGAAAGATGATAAAGATGATAGTTTAGAGAGGATGATAATAGTTTAAGATGATGATAATAGTTTAGAGAGGAAAGATGATAATAGTTTAGAGAGAGAGAAAGATGATAATAGTTTAGAGAGGAAAAGATGATAATAGTTTATAGAGGAAAGATGATAATAGTTTAGAGAGGAAAAGATGATAATAGTTTAGAGAGGAAAGATGATAATAGTTTAATAGTTTAGAGAAAGATGATAATAGTTTAAAAGATGATAATAGTTTAGAGAGGAAAGATGATAATAGTTTAGAGAGGAAAGATGATAATAGTTTAGAGAGGAAAGATGATAATAGTTTAGAGAGAAAGATGATAATAGTTTAGAGAGGAAAGATGATAATAGTTTAGAGAGGAAAGATGATAATAGTTTAGAGAAAGATGATAATAGTTTATGATAATAGTTTAGAGAGGAAAGATGATAATAGTTTATAGAGGAAAGATGATAATAGTTTAGAGAGAAAAAGATGATAATAGTTTAGAGAGGAAAGATGATAATAGTTTAGAGAGGAAAGATGATAATAGTTTAGAGAGGAAAGATGATAATAGTTTAGAGAGGAAAGATGATAATAGTTTAGAGAGGAAAGATGATAATAGTTTAGAGAGGAAAGATGATAATAGTTTAGAGAGAGATGATAATAGTTTAAAGATGATAATAGTTTAGAGAGAGGAAAGATGATAATAGTTTAGAGAGGAAAGATGATAATAGTTTAGAGAGGAAAGATGATAATAGTTTAGTTTAGAGAGGAAAGATGATAATAGTTTAGAGAGGAAAGATGATAATAGTTTAGAGAGGAAAGATGATAATAGTTTAGAGAGGAAAGATGATAATAGTTTAGAGAGGAAAGATGATAATAGTTTAGAGAGGAAAGATGATAATAGTTTAGAGAGGAAAGATGATAATAGTTTAGAGAGGAAAAGATGATAATAGTTTAGAGAGATAATAGAAAGATGATAATAGTTTAGAGAGGAAAGATGATAATAGTTTAGAGAGAGAGGAAAGATGATAATAGTTTAGAGAGGAAAGATGATAATAGTTTATAGAGGAAAGATGATAATAGTTTAGAGAGGAAAGATGATAATAGTTTAGAGAGGAAAGATGATAATAGTTTAGAGAGAGAGGAAAGATGATAATAGTTTAGAGAGGAAAGATGATAGATGATAATAGTTTAGAGAGGAAAGATGATAATAGTTTAGAGAGGAAAGATGATAATAGTTTAGAGAGGAAAGATGATAATAGTTTAGAGAGGAAAGATGATAATAGTTTTTAGAGAGGAAAGATGATAATAGTTTAGAGAGGAAAGATGATAATAGTTTAGAGAGGAAAAGATGATAATAGTGATAATAGTTTAGAGGAAAGATGATAATAGTTTAGAGAGGAAAGATGATAATAGTTTAGAGAGAGAGGAAAGATGATAATAGTTTAGAGAGGAAAGATGATAATAGTTTAGAGAGAGAGGAAAGATGATAATAGTTTAGAGAGGAAAGATGATAATAGTTTAGAGAGGAAAGATGATAATAGTTTAGAGAGGAAAGATGATAATAGTTTAGAGAGGAAAGATGATAATAGTTTAGAGAGATGAAATAGATGATAATAGTTTAGAGAGGAAAGATGATAATAGTTTAGAGAGGAAAGATGATAATAGTTTAGAGAGGAAAGATGATAATAGTTTAGAGAGGAAAGATGATAATAGTTTAGAGAGGAAAGATGATAATAGTTTAGAGAGGAAAGATGATAATAGTTTAGAGAGAGAGGAAAGATGATAATAGTTTAGAGAGGAAAGATGATAATAGTTTAGAGAGGAAAGATGATAATAGTTTAGAGAGGAAAGATGATAATAGTTTAGAGAGGAAAGATGATAATAGTTTAGAGAGGAAAGATGATAATAGTTTAGAGAGGAAAGATGATAATAGTTTAGAGAGGAAAGATGATAATAGTTTAGAGAGAGAGGAAAGATGATAATAGTTTAGAGAGGAAAGATGATAATAGTTTAGAGAGGAAAGATGATAATAGTTTAGAGAGGAAAGATGATAATAGTTTAGAGAGGAAAGATGATAATAGTTTAGAGAGGAAAGATGATAATAGTTTAGAGAGGAAAGATGATAATAGTTTAGAGAGGAAAGATGATAATAGTTTAGAGAGGAAAGATGATAATAGTTTAGAGAGGAAAGATGATAATAGTTTAGAGAGGAAAGATGATAATAGTTTAGAGAGGAAAGATGATAATAGTTTAAAGAGTTTAGAGGAAAGATGATAATAGTTTAATAGATGATTTAGAGAGGAAAGATGATAATAGTTTAGAGAGGAAAGATGATAATAGTTTAGAGAGGAAAGATGATAATAGTTTAGAGAGGAAAGATGATAAGTTTAGTTTAGTTTAGAGGAAAGATGATAATAGTTTAGAGAGGAAAGATGATAATAGTTTAGAGAGGAAAGATGATAATAGTTTAGAGAGGAAAAAGATGATAATAGTTTAGAGAGGAAAGATGATAATAGTTTAGAGAGGAAAGATGATAATAGTTTAGAGAGGAAAGATGATAATAGTTTAGAGAGGTTTAAAGAAAGATGATAATAGTTTAGAGAGGAAAGATGATAATAGTTTAGAGAGGAAAGATGATAATAGTTTAGAGAGAAAAGATGATAATAGTTTAGAGAGGAAAGATGATAATAGTTTAGAGAGAGATAATAGTTTAGAAAAAGATGATAATAGTTTAGAGAGGAAAAAGATGATAATAGTTTAGAGAGGAAAGATGATAATAGTTTAGAGAGGAAAGATGATAATATTTAGATAGATGATAATAGTTTAGAGAGAAAGATGATAATAGTTTAGAGAGAGAGGAAAGATGATAATAGTTTAGAGGAAAGATGAAATAGTTTAGATGATAATAGTTTAGAGAGGAAAGATGATAATAGTTTAGAGAGGAAAGATGATAATAGTTTAGAGAGGAAAGATGATAATAGTTTAGAGAAAGATGATAATAGTTTAAGAGAAAGATTAGAATAGATGATAATAGTTTAGAGAGGAAAGATGATAATAGTTTAGAGAGGAAAGATGATAATAGTTTAGAGAGGAAAGATGATAATAGTTTAGAGAGAGAGGAAAGATGATAATAGTTTAGAGAGGAAAGATGATAATAGTTTAGAGAGAGAGGAAAGATGATAATAGTTTAGAGAGGAAAGATGATAATAGTTTAGAGAGGAAAGATGATAATAGTTTAGAGAGGAAAGATGATAATAGTTTAGAGAGGAAAGATGATAATAGTTTAGAGAGGAAAGATGATAATAGTTTAGAGAGGAAAGATGATAATAGTTTAGAGAGGAAAGATGATAATAGTTTAGAGAGGAAAGATGATAATAGTTTAGAGAGGAAAGATGATAATAGTTTAGAGAGAGAGGAAAGATGATAATAGTTTAGAGAGAGAGGAAAGATGATAATAGTTTAGAGAGAGAGGAAAGATGATAATAGTTTAGAGAGGAAAGATGATAATAGTTTAGAGAGGAAAGATGAAAGATGATAATAGTTTAGAGAGGAAAGATGATAATAGTTTAGAGAGGAAAGATGATAAAGATGATAATAGTTTAGAGAGGAAAGATGATAATAGTTTAGAGAGGAAAGATGATAATAGTTTAGAGAGGAAAGATGATAATAGTTTAGAGAGAGAGGAAAGATGATAATAGTTTAGAGAGAGAGGAAAGATGATAATAGTTTAGAGAGGAAAGATGATAATAGTTTAGAGAGAGAGGAAAGATGATAATAGTTTAGAGAGGAAAGATGATAATAGTTTAGAGAGGAAAGATGATAATAGTTTAGAGAGATAATAGAAAGAAAGATGATAATAGTTTAGAGAGAAAGATGAAAGAGAGAGGAAAGATGATAATAGTTTAGAGAGGAAAGATGATAATAGTTTAGAGAGGAAAGATGATAATAGTTTAGAGGAAAGATGAAAGTTTAGATGATAATAGTTTAGAGAGGAAAGATGATAATAGTTTAGAGAGGAAAGATGATAATAGTTTAGAGAGGAAAGATGATAATAGTTTAGAGAGGAAAGATGATAATAGTTTAGAGAGGAAAGATGATGATAATAGTTTAGAGAGGAAAGATGATAATAGTTTAGAGAGGAAAGATGATAATAGTTTAGAGAGGAAAGATGATAATAGTTTAGAGAGGAAAGATGATAATAGTTTAGAGAGGAAAGATGATAATAGTTTAGAGAGGAAAGATGATAATAGTTTAGAGAGGAAAGATGATAATAGTTTAGAGAAAGATGATAAGATGATAATAGTTTAGAGAGGAAAGATGATAATAGTTTAGAGAGGAAAGATGATAATAGTTTAGAGAGGAAAGATGATAATAGTTTAGAGAGGAAAAAGATGATAATAGTTTAGAGAGGAAATGATGATAATAGTTAGTTTAGAGAGGAAAGATGATAATAGTTTAGAGAGGAAAGATGATAATAGTTTAGAGAGGAAAGATGATAATAGTTTAGAGAGGAAAGATGATAATAGTTTAGAGAGAAAGATGATAATAGTTTAGAGAGAGAGCTTTCTCTGTTCGAGAGAGAGAGAGAGAGCTTTCTCTGTTCGAGAGAGAGAGAGAGAGAGCTTTCTCTGTTCGAGAGAGAGAGAGAGAGAGAGAGAGAGAGAGAGAGAGAGAGAGAGAGAGAGAGAGAGAGAGTGTGGTGAGTCAAGGGCGGAGCTACGGAGGAGGAAGGAGAGACGTTGCGTGACAAAGTGGAGGAAAACAGAACGCTGCGGGCCCTGCCGACACACACTCAGAAAACACACTCAGAATACACACACACACACACTGACACACACACTCAGAATACACGCACACACACTGCATGCACACACACTCAGAATACACAAACACACACACTCAGAAAACACACACACACTGGTCTGCTGTCGGGGTAGTAGACTAGTATCCCTTCCTGACTCTAACCATGGGGCTCTGGTCTGCTGTCGGGGTAGTAGACTAGTACCCCTTCCTGACTCTAACCATGGGGTTCTGGTCTGCTGTCAGGGTAGTAGACTAGTACCCCTTCCTGACTCTAACCATGGGGTTCTGGTCTGCTGTCGGGGTAGTAGACTAGTACCCCTTCCTGACTCTAACCATGGGGCTCTGATCTAATGTCGGGGTAGTAGACTAGTATCCCTTCCTGACTCTAACCATGGGGCTCTGGTCTGCTGTCGGGGTAGTAGACTAGTATCCCTTCCTGACTCTAACCATGGGGCTCTGGTCTGCTGTCGGGGTAGTAGACTAGTACCCCTTCCTGACTCTAACCATGGGGCTCTGGTCTGCTGTCGGGGTAGTAGACTAGTACCCCTACCTGACTCTAACCATGGGGCTCTGGTCTGCTGTCGGGGAACGGTAGTAGACTAGTACCCCTTCCTGACTCTAACCATGGGGCTCTGGTCTGCTGTCGGGGTAGTAGACTAGTACCCCTACCTGACTCTAACCATGGGGCTCTGATCTGCTGTCGGGGTAGTAGACTAGTATCCCTTCCTGACTCTAACCATGGGGCTCTGGTCTGCTGTCGGGGTAGTAGACTAGTATCCCTTCCTGACTCTAACCATGGGGCTCTGGTCTGCTGTCGGGGTAGTAGACTAGTACCCCTTCCTGACTCTAACCATGGGTGAACTGTGCCATGCTGAGAAACAGACATGTGCTTTCAACTATAAAGAGAGATTTATGGCAGATATTTCCCTTCCTACTGGGATATTTTTCACCTCTACTGACGTTTAACAAAACCAAGAGACATATACATTACAAGTGTAAAGATTGGACACAACTACTGATTTAAAGGTTTTTCATAATTTTTTCCCTCTTTTCTACATTGTAGAATAATAGTGAAGACATCAAAACTATGAAATAACACATATGGAGTCATGTACTAACCAAAGAATTGTTAAACATATTTTATATTTGAGATTCTTCAAAGTAGCCACCCTTTGTCTTGATGACAGCTTTGCACACTCTTGGCTAGAAGCTCATAACGATTAACAGCAGAATAGTGGATATGTCTCTGAGTATAGTTAGGATCATAATGATTAACAGCAGAATAGTGGATATGTCTCTGAGTATAGTTAGGACATAATGATTAACAGCAGAATAGTGGATATGTCTCTGAGTATAGTTAGGACATAATGATTAACAGCAGAATAGTGGATATGTCTCTGAGTATAGTTAGGACATAATGATTAACAGCAGAATAGTGGATATGTCTCTGAGTATAGTTAGGACATAATGATTAACAGCAGAATAGTGGATATGTCTCTGAGTATAGTTAGGACATAATGATTAACAGCAGAATAGTGGATATGTCTCTGAGTATAGTTAGGACATAATGATTAACAGCAGAATAGTGGATATGTCTCTGAGTATAGTTAGGACATAATGATTAACAGCAGAATAGTGGATATGTCTCTGAGTATAGTTAGGACATAATGATTAACAGCAGAATAGTGGATATGTCTCTGAGTATAGTTAGGACATAATGATTAACATGTCTCTGAGTATTTAGCACATAATGATTAACAGAATGAATAGTGGATATGTCTCTGAGTATAGTTAGGACATCATGATTAACAGCAGAATAGTGGATATGTCTCTGAGTATAGTTAGGACATAATGATTAACAGCAGAATAGTGGATATGTCTCTGAGTATAGTTAGCATCTCAACTAGTGGATATGTCTCTGAGTATATTCATCGTCTCTTTGAAAATCACCTGATTAACATACGCACTAATATCTCTGACCCAACTATTTCAAGCAAAGTGGATACACTACTCAGCACAACATTTTAGTGCTCTTACTAGTTAGCATCTCATACCTTGGATATGTCTACCTTGACCTGTAGATGTTAACAGCAGAAAATATGTGAGAGAGGGGCTTAAAGATTAACAGGAAAGGGGGATGGGTGGTGGTTAGGAGGGGGATTAACAGCAGAAGTCCCCTTGTCCTCTGAGTAGGACATAATGATTAACAGCAGAATAGGGACATGTCAACGTACCAGCAGAATGAGGAGGTTAAACAAACGTTCGAATAGTGGATTTTAATCCCTCCGACAGATTAACAGAGGATAGAGAGTATAGTTAGGACACACAACTGACTGACTGACTGACTGAGTTAGGACTGATTGACTGCTGAATGGCTGGCTGGCTGGCTATTGACATGACTGATTAACAACAGACAAGTGCTGACTGATTGACTAACTGACTAACTGACTAACTGACTAATTAACTGACTGACTGAGAATAGTGGCTGGCTGGCTGGCTGGCTGATTGATTAACAGCAGAATAGTGACTGTCTCTGATTGAGGACTAACTGATTAACTGACTGGCTGACTAATGGCAGATTAGAAAGTGGATATGTCCTGTTGGCACTGGGATAGGTTGAGGAGGAGCAGGCCTGATAAAATGCTCTGAGTATAGGTTAGACAGATTAACAGAGAAGGTGCCTGTCTGAGTATAGTTAGGTAGACAGACTAACAAAGGGGCCTGTTGGTAAGGGTAGACAGAGTCTCTGATAGTTAGGACATAATGATTAACTAGAAATAGGGATATGTCTCTGTATAGTTAGGGTATAATGATTAACAGACTACAAAGGGGCCTGTTGGTATAGTTAGGACATAATGATTAACAGGAAAGGGGCTCTGTTGTATAGTTAGACAGAGTAGAAAGGGGCCTGTTGGTAAGGGTAGACAGATTAACAGAGAAGGGGATATGTCTCTGATAATTAACAGGAATAGGGTAGACAGTAGATTAACAGAAAGGGGTCCTGTTGGTATAATGGTAGACAGAGTTAGAAAATGATTAACAGCAGATTAGTGGATGTTCTGGTATAGGGACATAGATTAACAGCAGAATAGGGATATGTCTGGTATAGGGACATACAGATTAACAGGAATAGGGACTGTCTCTGAGTATAGGGACATAATGATTAACATCAGAATAGGGTCCTGTTGGTAAGGGTAGACAGAGTAGAAAGGGGCCTGTTGGTAAACAGGGTAGACAGATATGTAGAAAGGGGCCTGTTGGTAAGGGTAATGAGACAGATTAGAAAGGGGCCTGTTGGTTAACAGGGTCTACTACAGATATGTAGAAAGGGGCCTGTTAACAGTAGTGGGTAGACAGAGTAGAAAGGGGCCTGTTGGTAGGGTAGACAGAGCACTAGAAAGGGGCCTGTTGTTAACCTGGGTAGACAGAGTAGAAAGGGGCCTGTAGGGATAGTCTCTGAGTAAGGGTAGACAGAGTAGAAAGGGGCCTGTTGGTAAGGGTAGACAGAGAGAAGGGGCCTGTTGGTAAGGGTAGACAGGGTAGAAAGGGGCCTGTTGGTAAGGGTAGACAGAGTAGAAAGGGACTCCTGTTGGTAAGGGTAGACAGAGTAGAAAGGGGCCTGTTGGTAAGGGTAGACAGACTAGAAAGGGGCCTGTTGGTAAGGGTAGACAGAGTAGAAAGGGGCCTGTTGGTAAGGGTAGACAGAGTAGAAAGGGGCCTGTTGGTAAGGGTAGACAGAGTAGAAAGGGGCCTGTTGGTAAGGGTAGACAGAGTAGAAAGGGGCCTGTTGGTAAGGGACTAGACAGGGGCCTGTTGTAGAAAGGGGCCTGTTGGGGGCCTGTTGGTAGGGGTAGATTAGACAGACTAGAAAGGGGCCTGTTGGTAAGGGTAGACAGAGTAGAAAGGGGCCTGTTGGTAAGGGTAGACAGAGTAGAAAGGGGCCTGTTGGTAAGGGTAGACAGAGTAGAAAGGGGCCTGTTGGTAAGGGTAGACAGTAGAAAGGGGCCTGTTGGTAAGGGTAGATTAGAGTAGAAAGGGGCCTGTTGGTAAGGGTAGACAGAGTAGAAAGGGGCCTGTTGGTAAGGGTAGACAGAGTAGAAAGGGGCCTGTTGGTAAGGGGTAGACAGAGTAGAAAGGGGCCTGTTGGTAAGGGGTAGACAGAGTAGAAAGGGGCCTGTTGGTAAGGGTAGACAGAGTAGAAAGGGGCCTGTTGGTAAGGGTAGACAGAGTAGAAAGGGGCCTGTTGGTAAGGGTAGACAGAGTAGAAAGGGGCCTGTTGGTAAGGGTAGACAGAGTAGAAAGGGGCCTGTTGGTAAGGGTAGACAGAGTAGAAAGGGGCCTGTTGGTAAGGGTAGACAGAGTAGAAAGGGGCCTGTTGGTAAGGGTAGACAGAGTAGAAAGGGGCCTGTTGGTAGAAAGGGGCCTGTTGTAGACAGAGTAGAAAGGGGCCTGTTGGTAAGGGTAGACAGTAGAAAGGGGCCTGTTGGTAAGGGTAGACAGACTAAGAAAGGGGACCTGTTGGTAAGGGTAGACAGACTAGAAAGGGGCCTGTTGGTAAGGGGTAGACAGAGTAGAAAGGGGCCTGTTGGTAAGGGTAGACAGAGTAGAAAGGGGCCTGTTGGTAAGGGTAGACAGAGTAGAAAGGGGCCTGTTAGTAAGGGTAGACAGAGTAGAAAGGGGCCTGTTGGTAAGGGTAGACAGAGTAGAAAGGGGCCTGTTGGTAAGGGTAGACAGAGTAGAAAGGGGCCTGTTGGTAAGGGTAGACAGAGTAGAAAGGGGCCTGTTGGTAAGGGTAGACAGAGTAGAAAGGGGCCTGTTGGTAAGGGTAGACAGAGTAGAAAGGGGCCTGTTGGTAAGGGTAGACAGACTAGAAAGGGGCCTGTTGGTAAGGGTAGACAGAGTAGAAAGGGGCCTGTTGGTAAGGGTAGACAGAGTAGAAAGGGGCCTGTTGGTAAGGGTAGACAGAGTAGAAAGGGGCCTGTTGGTAAGGGTAGACAGACTAGAAAGGGGCCTGTTGGTAAGGGTAGACAGAGTAGAAAGGGGCCTGTTGGTAAGGGTAGACAGAGTAGAAAGGGGCCTGTTGGTAAGGGTAGACAGAGTAGAAAGGGGCCTGTTGGTAAGGGTAGACAGGGTAGAAAGGGGCCTGTTGGTAAGGGTAGACAGAGTAGAAAGGGCCTGTTGGTAAGGGGTAGACAGAGTAGAAAGGGGCCTGTTGGTAAGGGGTAGACAGAGTAGACAGGGTAGATTAGTAGAAAGGGGCCTGTTGGTAAGGGTAGACAGAGTAGAAAGGGGCCTGTTGGTAAGGGTAGACAGAGTAGAAAGGGGCCTGTTGGTAAGGGTAGACAGAGTAGAAAGGGGCCTGTTGGTAAGGGTAGACAGAGTAGAAAGGGGCCTGTTGGTAAGGGTAGACAGAGTAGAAAGGGGCCTGTTGGTAAGGGTAGACAGAGTAGAAAGGGGCCTGTTGGTAAGGGTAGAACAGGGTAGAAAGGGGCCTGTTGGTAGGGGGTAGAACAGAGTAGAAAGGGGCCTGTTGGTAAGGGTAGACAGAGTAGAAAGGGGCCTGTTGGTAAGGGTAGACAGAGTAGAAAGGGGCCTGTTGGTAAGGGTAGACAGAGTAGAAAGGGGCCTGTTGGTAAGGGTAGACAGAGTAGAAAGGTGCCTGTTGGTAAGGGTAGACAGACTAGAAAGGGGCCTGTTGGGGAACAGGGTAGACAGAGGGGCCTGAAAGGGGCCTGTTGGTATACAGGGAGACAGACTAGAAAGGGGCCTGTTTGGTAAGGGTAGACAGTGTAGAAAGGGGCCTGTTGGTAAGGGTAGACAGAGTAGAAAGGGGCCTGTTGGTAGGGTATACAGACTACAAAGGGGCCTGTTGGTAAGGGTAGACAGAGTAGAAAGGGCCTGTTGGTAAGGGTAGACAGAGTAGAAAGGGGCCTGTTGGTAAGGGTAGACAGACTAGAAAGGGGCCTGTTGGTAAGGGAACAGAGTAGAAAGATATAGGGAGGGGGATTATTCTGTAGGACTGTGGAAGAGAGAGGGTGTTCTGAGGCTTGATATTGTTGAGCAGGGTTTAAAGTGGACTGCCTGTGGTGGCCGGCTGGCCAGGTAAAGGACACGCCAGGCTGGATGAGCATCAGGGAGGATCATGGGGGGAGAGAGGGGGAGGGGGAGAGAGGGGGAGGGGAGAGAGGAGGGAGTGAGGGAGGGAGGGGAGAGGGAAGGGAGAAGGTGGGGGGAATAGAGAAGTGGGAGAGAGGAGAAGGGGAGAGATGGGAGAAGGTGGGGGGGCTCTGGTGAGGGGAGCATGAATAGAGAGTGAGGGGAGAGAGGAGAAGGGGAGAGATGGGAGAAGGTGGGGGGAGGGAGGAGAGAGGGAATAGAGAAGTGGGAGAGAGGAGGGAGAAGGGGAAGAGAGGAGAGGGAGGAGAGGGGAGGGGAGAGCTCTGGTTGGGGTTGAGAGGGGAGATGGGCTGGGGAATGCTGGTGAGAAGGGGACTAGACAATATGGAGAGAGGGGGAGCCTGGGAAGGGAGGAGAGTAGGGGGAAAGCAGGGGAGGCTGGGGCTGTCTGCCATCAGAGCAGGGGGTTTTGTTCCACGTGCCACATCGGTGAGACAGCCCAGTGTACACAGAAATATGAGCTAAATAGTCTGGTAATACACACAGACCAAGAGGCAGAAACACAGACTTATAACAGGCAGAAACACTCACAGACCAAGAGGGCAGAAACACTCACAGACCAAGAGAGAAACAGAAACAGAAACATTAGGGCTCACAGACCAAGAGGCAGAAACACTCACAGACCAAGAGAGACAGAAACACTCACAGACCAAGTGAGGCAGGAACACTCACAGACCAAGAGACAGAAACACTCACAGACCAAGAGACAGAAACACTCACAGACCAAGAGACAGAAACACTCACAGACCAAGAGGCAGAAACACTCACAGACCAAGAGAGACAGAAACACTCACAGACCAAGAGACAGAAACATTCAGAAAAACACTCACAGACCAAGAGACAGAAACACTCTCACAGACCAAGAGACAGAAACACTCACAGACACAGAGAGACAGAAACACTCACAGACCAAGAGACAGAAACACAGACTTTTAAAAATGTATATATTTAACCTTTATTTTATTTAACATAAGCATATCACTAAGAACAGATTCTTATTTACAATGACGGGCCCCCGGCTAAATCCTCCCCTAACCCGTATAACGCTGGGCCAATTAGGGCTCTGGTCTACTGTGGGACAGAACCACGGCCGGATGTGATACAGCCTGGATTCAAACCAGGAACTGCAGTGACGCCTCTTATACGCTGACATGCAGTGCCTTCGACCGCTGAGCCACTCCAGCAAAACACAGACTTACAGACAGCAACACACACAGACTTAAAACAGAACAGCAACACAGACTTTTAGGGCTCTGGTCTACTAACAGGGAACAGGGCATTATCTGGTCTAATGGAACAGGGCTCCATTAGGGCTCTGGTCTACTATACAGGGAACAGGGCTCCATTAGGGCTCTGGTCTACTATACAGGGAACAGGGCTCCATTAGGGCTCTGGTCTACTATAGGGAACAGTTTAACAGGGCTCTGGTCTACTATACAGGGAACAGGTTAACATTAGGGCTCTGGTCTACTATACAGGGAACAGGTTAACATTAGGGCTCTGGTCTACTATACAGGGAACAGGGCTCCATTAGGGCTCTGGTCTACTATACAGGGAACAGGGCTAACATTAGGGCTCTGGTCTACTATACAGGGAACAGGGCTCCATTAGGGCTCTGGTCTACTATACAGGGAACAGGGCTCCATTAGGGCTCTGGTCTACTATACAGGGAACAGGGCTCCATTAGGGCTCTGGTCTACTATACAGGGAACAGATTAACATTAGGGCTCTGGTCTACTAGACAGGGAACAGGGCTCTTAACATACAGGGAACAGGGCAACAGGGAGCCATTAGGGCTCTGGTCTACTATACAGGGAACAGGGCTCCATTAGGGCTCTGGTCTACTATACAGGGAACAGGGCTAACATTAGGGCTCTGGTCTACTAGGGACAGGGAACAGGGCTCTGGTCTATTAGGGCTCTGGTCTACTATACAGGGAACAGGGCTAACATTAGGGCTCTGGTCTACTATACAGGGAACAGGGCTAACATTAGGGCTCTGGTCTACTATACAGGGAACAGGGCATTAGGGCTCTGGTCTACTAGACAGGGAACAGGGCTAACATTAGGGCTCTGGTCTACTATACAGGGAACAGGGCTCCATTAGGGCTCTGGTCTACTATACAGGGAACAGGGCTCTGGTCTACATTAGGGCTCTGGTCTACTATACAGGGAACAGGGCTCCATTAGGGCTCTGGTCTACTATACAGGGAACAGGGCTAACATTAGGGCTCTGGTCTACTATACAGGGAACAGGGCTCCATTAGGGCTCTGGTCTACTATACAGGGAACAGAGGCTCCATTAGGCTCCATTAGGGCTCTGGTCTACTATACAGGGAACAGTTAACATTAGGGCTCTGGTCTACTATACAGGGAACAGATTAACCTGGTCTATTAGGGCTCTGGTCTACTATACAGGGAACAGGGCTAACATTAGGGCTCTGGTCTACTATACAGGGAACAGGGCCATTAGGGCTCTGGTCTACTATACAGGAACAGGGCTCCATTAGGGCTCTGGTCTACTATACAGGGAACAGGGCTAACATTAGGGCTCTGGTCTACTATACAGGGAACAGGGCTCCATTAGGGCTCTGGTCTACTATACAGGGAACAGGGCTCCATTAGGGCTCTGGTCTACTATACAGGGAACAGGGCTCCATTAGGGCTCTGGTCTACTATACAGGGAACAGGGCTCCATTAGGGCTCTGGTCTACTAGACAGGGAACAGGGCTCAACAGGGCTCTGGTCTACTATACAGGGAACAGGGAGCCATTAGGGCTCTGGTCTACTATACAGGGAACAGGGCTCCATTAGGGCTCTGGTCTACTATACAGGGAACAGGGCTAATTAGGGCTCTGGTCTACTATACAGGGAACAGGGCTAACATTAGGGCTCTGGTCTACTATACAGGGAACAGGGCTTAGGGCTCTGGTCTACTATACAGGGAACAGGGCTCCATTAGGGCTCTGGTCTACTATACAGGGAACAGGTTAACATTAGGGCTCTGGTCTACTATACAGGGAACAGGGCTCATTAGGGCTCTGGTCTACTATACAGGGAACAGGGCTCCATTAGGGCTCTGGTCTACTATACAGGGAACAGGGCTAACATTAGGGCTCTGGTCTACTATACAGGGAACAGATTCTTAGGGCTCTGGTCTACTATACAGGGAACAGGTTAACATTAGGGCTCTGGTCTACTATACAGGGAACAGGGCTAACATTAGGGCTCTGGTCTACTATACAGGGAAGGGCTCAGGGCTATCCATTAGGGCTCTGGTCTACTATACAGGGAACAGGGCTCCATTAGGGCTCTGGTCTACTATACAGGGAACAGATTAACATTAGGGCTCTGGTCTACTATACAGGGAACAGGTTAACATTAGGGCTCTGGTCTACTATACAGGGAACAGATTAACATTAGGCTCTGGTCTACTATACAGGGAACAGGGCTCCATTAGGGCTCTGGTCTACTATACAGGGAACAGGGCTAACATTAGGGCTCTGGTCTACTATACAGGGAACAGGGCTCTGGTCTACTATACAGGGAACAGGACTCTGGTCTACTATACAGGGAACAGGGCTCTGGTCTACTATTAGGGCTCTGGTCTACTATACAGGGAACAGGGCTCTTAGGGCTCTGGTCTACTAGGGAACAGGGCTCCATTAGGGCTCTGGTCTACTATACAGGGAACAGGGGCTCTGGTCTACTATACAGGGAACAGGTTAACATTAGGGCTCTGGTCTACATTACAGGGAACAGGGCTCTGGTCTACTATACAGGGAACAGATTAACATTAGGGCTCTGGTCTACTATACAGGGAACAGGGCTAACATTAGGGCTCTGGTCTACTATACAGGGAACAGATTAACATTAGGGCTCTGGTCTACTATACAGGGAACAGGTTAACATTAGGGCTCTGGTCTACTATACAGGGAACAGGGCTCCATTAGGGCTCTGGTCTACTATACAGGGAACAGGTTAACATTAGGGCTCTGGTCTACTATACAGGGAACAGGTTAACATTAGGGCTCTGGTCTACTATACAGGGAACAGGTTAACATTAGGGCTCTGGTCTACTATACAGGGAATTAGGGCTCTGGTCTACTATACAGGGAACAGGGCTACTCTGGTCTATACAGGGAACAGGGCTCCATTAGGGCTCTGGTCTACTATACAGGGAACAGGGCTAACATTAGGGCTCTGGTCTACTATACAGGGAACAGATTAACATTAGGGCTCTGGTCTACTAGACAGGGAACAGGGCTCCATTAGGGCTCTGGTCTACTATACAGGGAACAGGGCTCCATTAGGGCTCTGGTCTACTATACAGGGCTCTGGTCTACTATACAGGAACAGATTAACATTAGGGCTCTGGTCTATACAGGACTAGACAGGGTCTAACAGGGAACAGGTTAACATTAGGGCTCTGGTCTATTAGGGCTCTGGTCTACTATACAGGGAACAGGGCTCTGGTCTGGTCTACTACAGGGAACAGGGCTCCATTAGGGCTCTGGTCTACTATACAGGGAACAGGAACCATTAGGGCTCTGGTCTACTATACAGGGAACAGGGCTCCATTAGGGCTCTGGTCTACTATACAGGGAACAGGGCTCCATTAGGGCTCTGGTCTACTATACAGGGAACAGGGCTCCATTAACATTAGGGCTCTGGTCTACTATACAGGGAACAGGGAACAGATTAACATTAGGGCTCTGGCTCTGGAACAGGGCTCATTAGGGCTCTACTATACAGGGAACAGGGGGCTCTGGTCTACTATACAGGGAACAGGGTTAACATTAGGCTCTGGTCTACTAGACAGGGAACAGGGCTCCATTAGGGCTCTGGTCTACTATACAGGGGACAGGTTAACATTAGGGCTCTGGTCTACTATACAGGGAACAGGTTAACATTAGGGCTCTGGTCTACTATACAGGGAACAGGGCTCCATTAGGGCTCTGGTCTACTATACAGGGAACAGGGCTCCATTAGGGCTCTGGTCTACTATACAGGGAACAGGGCTCCATTAGGGCTCTGGTCTACTATACAGGGAACAGGTTAACATTAGGGCTCTGGTCTACTATACAGGGAACAGGGCTCCATTAGGGCTCTGGTCTACTATACAGGGAACAGGGCTCCATTAGGGCTCTGGTCTACTACACAGGGAACAGGGAGCTCAAGGGCTAGGGCTCTGGTCTACTATACAGGGAACAGGTTAACATTAGGGCTCTGGTCTACTATACAGGGAACAGATTAACATTACAGGGAACAGGGCTTAACATTAGCTCTGGTCTACTATACAGGGAACAGGGAACAGGTCTACTACATTAACATTAGGGCTCTGGTCTACTATACAGGGAACAGGTTAACATTAGGGCTCTGGTCTACTATACAGGGAACAGGTTAACATTAGGGCTCTGGTCTACTATACAGGGAACAGGGTTAACATTAGGGCTCTGGTCTACTATACAGGGAACAGGGCTTAACACTTAGGGCTCTGGTCTACTATACAGGGAACAGATTAACATTAGGGCTCTGGTCTACTATACAGGGAACAGGTTAACATTAGGGCTCTGGTCTCTGGTCTACTATACAGGGAACAGGGCTCCATTAGGGCTCTGGTCTACTATACAGGGAACAGGGCTCCATTAGGGCTCTGGTCTACTATACAGGGAACAGATTAACATTAGGGCTCTGGTCTACTATACAGGGAACAGGTTAACATTAGGGCTCTGGTCTACTATACAGGGAACAGGAACATTAGGGCTCTGGTCTACTATACAGGGAACAGGTTAACATTAGGGCTCTGGTCTACTATACAGGGAACATTAGGGCTCTGGTCTACTATACAGGGAACAGGTCTCTGGGCTCTACTACTACAGGGAACAGATTAACATTAGGGCTCTGGTCTACTATACAGGGAACAGGGCTAACATTAGGGCTCTGGTCTACTATACAGGGAACAGGGCATTAGGGCTCTGGTCTACTATACAGGAACAGGGCTCTATTAGGGCTCTGGTCTACTATACAGGGAACAGGGCTAACATTAGGGCTCTGGTCTACTATACAGGGAACAGATTAACATTAGGGCTCTGGTCTACTATACAGGGAACAGGACTCTGGTCTACTATACAGGGAACAGGGCTCCATTAGGGCTCTGGTCTACTATACAGGGAACAGGGCTCTGGTCTACTATAACAGGGGTCTAACAGGTTAACATTAGGGCTCTGGTCTACTATACAGGGAACAGATTAACATTAGGGGTCTACTATACAGGAACAGGGCCATCTACTACAGGGAACAGTTTAACATTAGGGCTCTGGTCTACTATACAGGGAACAGATTAACATTAGGACTCTGGTCTACTATACAGGGAACAGGTTAACATTAGGGAACAGATTAACATTAGGGCTCTGGTCTACTATACAGGGAACAGGGCACACACACCAACACACACACAACACACACACACACACACACACACCAACACACACACAACAGCACACACACAATAACATTAGGGCTCTGGTCTACTATACAGGGAACAGGTTAACATTAGGGCTCTGGTCTACTATACAGGGAACAGGTTAACATTAGGGCTCTGGTCTACTATACAGGGAACAGGTTAACATTAGGGCTCTGGTCTACTATACAGGGAACAGGGCTCTGGTCTACTATACAGGGAACAGGGCTCCATTAGGGCTCTGGTCTACTATACAGGGAACAGGGCTCCATTAGGGCTCTGGTCTACTATACAGGGAACAGATTAACATTAGGGCTCTGGTCTACTATAACATTAGGGCTCTGGTCTACTAGACAGGGAACAGGGCTCCATTAGGGCTCTGGTCTACTATACAGGGAACAGATTAACATTAGGGCTCTGGTCTATTATTTTTGTTTTTTTGACAGGTAACAGATTAACATTAGGGCTCTGGTCTACTATACAGGGTCAAACAGATTTACGTTTGAACTTTCCAACTATTGTGATTTCGAGGTGAAACTGCAACAACAAAGGATTTAGGTTTAAAAAAATATATGAAATGAACTTACCTTGATGATTTTGTGTAAATCCAATGGGTTGTCCACGTTAATTCACCGTCTTCACTTTCATTTATTTGGTTGAAATGACGTGGAAACAAACTTTAATTCAACCAGTTTTTGCCCAGTGCGGACACGACGGAGGACTAGTCCGCCTATTTAAATGACTCAGGCTAGACTTAGTGGTTGTTTTCAACGTTGAAATTCAAGGTGTTTCGAGTGATAACGGCATAACCATAACAACCATAATTCATAGCAAGTTTATTTTATTAAGATTAAATGACTTAAATGTAAATGTAAATCTAACGGAGTGAAACAATGCGTCTTCTATCAAGGACACCGGACAGGTTTCTCCGCTCGTAAATTGATCAGACGTTGTTAAGCTACCCATGAAATAACAAATCCGACCTGACAAAACCGTAACATTTTACTCATATTTAGCACAAAGAATAAACCTACAAAGAGGCCAAGTTTATTTTTTTACATTCAACAAGTACAAGTACATTCAACATTGTTTTAATCGAATATAGTCTCAATGCGGCATGACTGTGGGAATGTTTTTTACAACGATGACCTGGAGAAAACGTGCGCGTTGGATTCCATAAATAAGTCGTAATATTCTTTGTTGTTATCGAATGACTTGTTCATTCAAATTTTCTGTCGATTAATTCAATTTCAACTATTATAGCGTCAATTGGACTATATGACGACATAAACAAATTGTGTTCCATAAGGTTTGATTTAAAATAAAGAATAATAATAAGAATAATAATAATGTATCGCATCAATTGTATGACGACATAAACAAATTATGTTCCATAAGGTTTGATTTAAAATAAAGAATAATAATAATGTGTCGCAAATTCTCATTCATTTCTTACGATATTTTAACGGTCAACTCAAAATACGGGTTGAAATACAAAAGGATGGGGAAGTGCAGTGGGCCGATATGACAATATATTTGTGGGTTGTATTTTTGAGCTGCATTAATAAACAATGGTAAGAAATACATTGTATATCTAATCAATTTGCGCTCAGGTTTTGAACAATGCAGCTTTTCATTTGTTCACCCAAAACAGGCTTTCAATACTTCAGTAAATAAATAAAAGTAGCCGAAGTAAAATAAATAAATTCACTCATACTGTAACTCATAAAATATATCAAATAACGTAATTACAATTTTATCGGCTAATTTGTTTTGTTTTTCTTCCCTTGTAGAACAAAGATTAAGAGACCAAAAAATCCATCTACCCTTCTACCCACTAAGAAGAGACCCACAAATCTATCTACCTTTCTACCAACTAAGAAGAGACCCAAAAATCCATCTATCCTTCTACGCACAAGTCCCCCCCCCCCACCCACACCACACCCCCACCCCACACACACACAACGAACCACGCGCTATTACGGCCTTCACTCCAACCAGACATGACAGGTGCGTGACCTCTTTAACACGGGGTCATAGTACCGTTTCATTCACGTTATTGAGTGTCGTGTAAAGAGGAGCGTGCTCTCTGATCCGTGGTCAAGGGCTAACTCTGGCCTATAGGTACTATGAGAGAGGAAGAGACAGAGAGACAGAGACAGTGAGAGCAGGGGTGGTAAGGGGGAGAGATAGAGAGAAAGGAGAGAGAGGGTGAGGGGGGTAAGGGGGAGAGATAGAGGGAGAGGGAGAGACAGAGAGAGAGGGGGGGTAAGGGGGAGAGATAGAGAGTGAGATGGAGAAAGAGAGAGGGAGAGAGAGAGAGAAGCGGGGTGAGGAGAGCCAGTGGTCCCGGTAAAGGTCATCACTGCTGCTGACTCCATTGAAATAAGTAATGAAGAAAATAATGAAGGCGTGTTCGGTTGCCATGTCACCCAGAAGGGTAAAAGCGGACGTCAGCGATCATTTTAATATTTTTATGGAGGATGATGAAACTTGTGTTTTTCATTAGGAAAGTCAATATCAACTTGAACCATAATTAATGCACAATAACATGGATATCTCAGAACACAGGGCACTCAATGAGCTGGACATATTCTGTGTTAATTCAAATAAATCATAGGCGATCTCGGCTGTTCTTGACTACCTGAGTATTGTAACATCATTTTATATTCAGTCATTTAGCAAACGCTCTATACAGAGCGACTTACAGGGGCAATTAAATAGGGATAATAAGACTTTACATTGTGATAGTATGTTTTCTTTATTTAACTAGGCAAGTCCGTTAAGAACAAATTCTTATTTACAATGACGGCCTACACCGAAAACAAACCGGGACGACACTGGGACAATTGTGCGCCACCTTTTGTGACTCTCAATCACGGCCTTGATGTGATGCAGCCTGGATTCGAATCAGGGACTGAACTGCAGTGCCTTTAGACCGCTGCGTCACTCTGGAGCCGGAGAGAAATAATGACGACTCAAAAACAAAATGTCACGTGTCCTCGGTACTACCAGCAGAACTTCCCTTCCCTGTGTGAATGGGAGATTTCTGAAATAATACACTACGACGGCAGGAAGACAACTGCCTACGATGAATTTTATTTTCCTCAATATGCTCGGGAAAAAAAAATCTATAGTGATTAGAAATATTAAGCTATAGCCGACATTTAGTATGGTCTCTCCTAGCTAAGATTTAACATACAGTCAAGACGACAGGGTCATAACATAACATAGAGCCCTAATAATACACAGAACGGAGAGATAAAATAACAAAACATATTTAGCCTTTACGTATCAACTCCCACAGAAAAGCGCACACGGTAAGCCTACATTAATTAGTCTTTACGTATCAACTCCCACAGAAAAGCGCACACGGTAAGCCTACATCAATTAGCCTTTACGTATCTACTCCCACAGAAAAGCGCACACGGTAAGCCTACATTAATTAGCCCTTATCTACCCCCACAGAAAAGCGCACACGGTAAGCCTACATTAATTAGCCTTTACGTATCTACTCCCACAGAAAAGCGCACACGGTAAGCCTACATTAATTAGCCTTTACGTATCTACTCCCACAGAAAAGCGCACTCGATAAGCCTACATTAATTAGCCCTTATCTACTCCCACAGAAAAGCGCACACGGTAAGCCTACATTAATTAGCCTTTACGTATCTACTCCCACAGAAAAGCGCACTCGATAAGCCTACATTAATTAGCCCTTATCTACTCCCACAGAAAAGCGCACACGGTAAGCCTACATTAATTTGCCTTTACGTATCTACTCCCACAGAAAAGCGCACACGGTAAGCCTACATTAATTAGCCTATAGAGCTGGAAAATATTGACCAAAAATCCATACTGCGGTAAATTGCCTGAATTGAAGCGATAATGATGAATAGAACGATACGTTTATAACTTAAATACACACTACATCTTTTTTTTACATGGTATTATCTACTATTAGTAATTCACATTAACACTCGTATCATTTATTTAGTGAAGACTTCTTATCTGTAAGGAATGCTACCAGCTAAATACCAGCGATAAATGATCAGGTTGGTTTGTGTCGATTATTAGCTGTTTATGGTCCCAGCTCTTACAATAGTACCAATTATCGCTTTACGCAGAGATAGACGCAGAGATATACGCAGAGCTATACGCAGAGATATACACAGATATATACGCAGAGCTATACGCAGAGATATACACAGATATATACGCAGAGCTATACACAGATATATACGCAGAGCTGTACGCAGAGCTATACGCAGCGCATTTTTCGTCTACAAGAAAATGGGCTCTAAGTTGTTGTTTATTTTAAATGTTTTAACTATGATGATTTTAGAGTCCCTTTTATTCAGATCCTACATGTCAAGCAGCGTACTGCATTTCCCCGGTTAGCCAATAGGCGGTGATGTATGTACAGTAGTAGATACAGACCGCTCTTCCTTTCCGTGTACAGCGCTGTGGAACCATATGGGACCCGCGAGGAGGAGGAGGACTGTGTTCTCTCTCTCTTCCTGTATTTTTATTTGCCTCCTAATTGACCCAAATAAAGGCTCGTTCACTGAATGACTGGGGGGAGGGTCTCCCTGGCCCCGGTGGTGCACGCGGACACACACACGCGAGCCTGCAGCAGTAGCTGAGGGGAGGCGAGTCCCCGTCAGACAGAGTAATTATCGGCTCCGTCCCAAAATGTACCCTATTCCTTTTATAGCGCTTTCCTTTGACCAGGGTCTGTAGGGCTAGGGTCAAAAGTAGTGCACTGTGTAAGGGATAGAGTGCCATTTGCGACGGAAACCTCTCTCTGCTCTCCTGGAGTCATCCCATTTGATATTGTGGCTTGTCCAATCAGCGGATACCCTCCGCTCGTCAACCGTTTGTCTTGACTCGCCTCCCCGCTGTAGGCTACAACCTCTCCGGTCTCTGCCCGGTGCTGTGCTGGCGCCACGGAGCTCCAGGGCCGCCCTGGTAACGGTTTCGGTGATGAGGATTTATCATTTCTAAACAGGGGAGACTGGAGAAACCCGGTTGAGATGGTGCTTTTAAGATCCGACCGGGACACACATCAACAACAACAACGAAAATAACAGTTGTTGTGCGGAGTAACAGAACACACGTGCTCGTCGTCACCGACGCAGGAGGATTGTTTTGTTTGAGTGGCCAGGGTTATGCATTTGTTTTTCATTTAAAAACATCATGCACGACAAGGCGACAGACACTCAGGCTTCGACACCGTCAAAAGTCTCCTCGTTTTACATCGAAAATCTACTCGGCTCGAGGAAGAATGGAGAGTCAACGTATTTCAACGGACAGGTCAACAACAACAACAACAGCCAGTATAGTAGCAGGACCGCGGAGGAGAGTATGGAGCGGAATGAGATGGTCTACCCTATCCGAGTCTTAGCGGGACATCCCAGCCAAGTGGCCGGTCAAGAGGCAGCCTTCCCTGGCCACGGCGCCGAGGGTTCCCCTCGGAGAGACTCGCAGTTAGAACGGAACAGAGGAGCCGCAGCCGTTAACGTCAAACCACTCAGTCTCAAAAGGTCCAACAGTAAGTTGCCTATATCTTTATTTTATTGGATAAATTGTTGTGTTTAATTGTTTTTTAACGACATACTCGAATCTACTGTATGAGATCCATTGTAAAATAAAATGCCCAAAAGAGCCATCGTTTAAATGTGACTGTATGGGCAATACAGTAATCTGTCTGTATTCCGTTAGATAAATATTCCTATAATTATCTTTGACTGCATGATCGAAGCTGGTAGGATAGTCTATATTGTGTATATAAAAAAACAGCTTCTCATTGCGATCGAAGGGTTTGAATGGCCCAGTTATATTAGGCTATAACAACACGAGGTTTTAGGCCTGTAGTCTACATCTAGGGCCAAGAACATCTCACAATAACCATCATTGAATCAGTCCCATTGACGTAAAAACAAAAAAAACTATTTTTTTACCAGGGAGACCTGCCAAGGAGGTTTAACCACATGTCGCCATGTATGTCGGCGTATCACGTTACGCCGACATGTGTTATATGTTACGTCTATATCGTGTGTCGTGATAGTCCTATCGCGCATCATGACTAAGCCTATATCTCTAATAACGCACACTGCCTGTCACTATAGGTCGGGATCGCAAATGGGACCCTATTCCCTATATAGTGCACTACTTTAGACCAGGGCCCTATTCCCTATATAGTGCACTACTTTAGACCAGGGCCCTATTCCCTATATAGTGCACTACTTTAGACCAGAGCCCTATTCCCTATATAGTGCACTACTTTAGACCAGAGTCCTATTCCCTATATAGTGCACTACTTTAGACCAGAGTCCTTTTCCCTATATAGTGCACTACTTTAGACCAGAGCCCTATTCCCTATATAGTGCACTACTTTAGACCAGAGCCCTATTCCCTATATAGTGCACTACTTTAGAACAGAGCCCTATTCCCTATATAGTGCACTACTTTAGAACAGAGCCCTATTCCCTATATAGTGCACTACTTTAGACCAGAGCCCTATTCCCTATATAGTGCACTACTTTAGAACAGAGCCCTATTCCCTATATAGTGCACTACTTTAGACCAGAGCCCTAGTCCTCTGGTCCTGTCTGGTCAGCCAGTCTACTGATAGAGGGAAGTGTCCCGTGGTCCTGTCTGGTCAGCCAGTCTACTGATAGAGGGAAGTGTCCCCTGGTCCTGTCTGGTCAGCCAGTCTACTGATAGAGGGAAGTGTCCTCTGGTCCTGTCTGGTCAGCCAGTTTACTGATAGAGAGAAGTGTCCTCTGGTCCTGTCTGGTCAGCCAGTCTACTGATAGAGGGAAGTGTCCCCTGGTCCTGTCTGGTCAGCCAGTCTACTGATAGAGGGAAGTGTCCTCTGGTCCTGTCTGGTCAGCCAGTCTACTGATAGAGGGAAGTGTCCTCTGGTCCTGTCTGGTCAGCCAGTCTACTGATAGAGGGAAGTGTCCCCTGGTCCTGTCTGGTCAGCCAGTCTACTGATAGAGGGAAGTGTCCCCTGGTCCTGTCTGGTCCTGTCTGGTCAGCCAGTCTACTGATAGAGGGAAGTGTTCCCTGGTCCTGTCTGGTCAGCCTGTCTACTGATAGAGGGAAGTGTCCCCTGGTCCTGTCTGGTCAGCCAGTCTACTGATAGAGGGAAGTGTCCCCTGGTCCTGTCTGGTCAGCCAGTGTACTGATAGAGGGAAGTGTCCCCTGGTCCTGTCTGGTCAGCCAGCCTACTGATAGAGGTTAGTGTCCCCTGGTCCTGTCTGGTCAGCCAGTCTACTGATAGAGGGAAGTGTCCTCTGGTCCTGTCTGGTCAGCTAGTCTACTGATAGAGGGAAGTGTCCTCTGTAGGGTCAACGAGGCCCGTTTGCTTAATTTGGTAACTAACAGAAGCACTGAGCTCATGTTTGGAGTCCCCCCCCCTCTCTCTCTTTCTCTCTCTCTCTCTCTCTCTCTCTCTCTCTCTCTCTCTCTCTCTCTCTCTCTCTCTCTCTCTCTTCCCTCTCTCTCTCTCTCTCTCCTCTATCTCTCTCTGTCTCCCTCTCTCTCTCTCTCCCTCTCTCTCGATCTCTTCCCTCCCTCTCTCTCTCTCTCTCTCTCTCTTTTCCCCTCCTCTCTCTCTGCAGCCTTTCCAAACTCATTAAAGGCTCAAGAGTGCAATTATTTTGTCCGAGTGGATGACCCCAGGGAACAGGGGTCTTGGTCTCTTCCGAACAGCCGTACAGGCACAGGGTTATATCCCATGGAGCCCTATTCCCTATACTTTGGAGTCCTATGGCCCTGGTCTAAAATAATGCATCACTAGTAATGGTCACTAGTAGTTCACTATATAGGGAATAGGGCCCTGGTCTAAAATAATGCACTAGATAGGGAATAGGGCTCTGTTCACTAGTAGTGCACTAGATAGGGAATAGGGCCCTGGTCACTAGTAGTGCACTAGATAGGGAATAGGGCCCTGGTCTAAAATAATGCACTAGATAGGGAATAGGGCTCTGTTCACTAGTAGTGCACTAGATAGGGAATAGGGCCCTGGTCACTAGTAGTGCACTAGATAGGGAATAGGGCCCTGGTCTAAAATAATGCACTATATAGGGAATAGGGCTCTGGTCACTAGTAGTTCACTATTTAGGGAATAGGGCTCTGGTCACTAGTAGTTCACTATATAGGGAATAGGGCTCTGGCCACTAGTAGTTCACTATATAGGGAATAGGGCTCTGGTCACCAGTAGTTCACTATATAGGGAATAGGGCTCTGGTCACTATATGGGGAATAGGGCCCTGGTCACTAGTAGTTCACTATATAGGGAATAGGGCTCTGGCCACTAGTAGTTCACTATATAGGGAATAGGGCTCTGGTCACTAGTAGTTCACTATATAGGGAATAGGGCTCTGGTCACTAGTAGTTCACTATATAGGGAATATGGCTCTGGTCACTAGTAGTTCACTATATAGGGAATAGGGCCCTGGTCACTAGTAGTTCACTATATAGGGAATAGGGCCCTGGTCACTAGTAGTTCACTATATAGGGAATAGGGCTCTGGTCACTAGTAGTTCACTATATGGGGAATAGGGCCCTGGTCACTAGTAGTTCACTATATAGGGAATAGGGCCCTGGTCACTAGTAGTTCACTATATAGGGAATAGGGCCCTGGTCACTAGTAGTTCACTATATAGGGAATAGGGCTCTGGTCACTAGTAGTTCACTATATAGGGAATAGGGCCCTGGTCACTAGTAGTTCACTATATAGGGAATAGGACTCTGGTCACTAGTAGTTCACTATATAGGGAATAGGTCTCTGGTCACTAGTAGTTCACTATATAGGGAATAGGTCTCTGGTCACTAGTAGTTCACTATATAGGGAATAGGGCCCTGGTCACTAGTAGTTCACTATATAGGGAATAGGGCCCTGGTCACTAGTAGTTCACTATATAGGGAATAGGGTGCAATTTGAAGGTCTTCAAGTCCTGGTTAAGGAGGGTTGTTGTTAGTTAACTTTGTTCATATTTGGATGACATTGTTTTGTCAGGTTTTTGTAGGCCTCCGTTCACCCAGTTAAATAAAGGTTAAATAAATGAAAAGCATTTCAAAATAAATGTATCAACAGCAGTCAGACTAAACGGCTCCCTATTCCCTCGGCCCTAGGTCAGAAGTAGTTCATTATATATAGGGAATAGGGCCCTGGGTCAGAAGTAGTTCATTATATATAGGGAATAGGGCCCTGGGTCAGAAGTAGTTCATTATATATAGGGAATAGGGCCCTAGGTCAGAAGTAGTTCATTATATATAGTGAATAGGGCCCTGGGTCAGAAGTAGTTCACTATTTAGGGAATAGGGCCCTAGGTCAGAAGTAGTTCACTATTCAGGGAATAGGGCCCTAGGTCAGAAGTAGTTCATTATATATCGTGAATAGGGCCCTAGGTCAGAAGTAGTTCATTATATAGGGAATAGGGCCCTAGGTCAGAAGTAGTTCATTATATAGGGAATAGGGCCTTAGGTCAGAAGTAGTGCACTATTTAGGGAATAGGGCCCTAGGTCAGAAGTAGTTCACTATATATAGTGAATAGGGCCCTAGGTCAGAAATAGTTCATTATATATAGTGAATAGGGCCCTAGGTCAGAAGTAGTTCATTATATAGGGAATAGGGCCCTAGGTCAGAAGTAGTGCACTATTTAGGGAATAGGGCCCTAGGTCAGAAGTAGTTCACTATATATAGTGAATAGGGCCCTAGGTCAGAAGTAGTTCACTATACAGGGAATAGGGCCCTAGGTCAGAAGTAGTTCACTATATAGTGAATAGGGCCCTAGGTCAGAAGTAGTTCATTATATAGTGAATAGGGCCCTAGGTCCGAAGTAGTTCACTATTTAGGGAATATGGCCCTAGGTCAGAAGTAGTTCACTATTTAGGGAATAGGGCCCTGGGTCAGAAGTAGTTCACTATTTAGGGAATAGGGCCCTAGGTCAGATGTAGTGCACTATTTAGGGAATAGGGCCCTAGGTCAGAAGTAGTTCATTATATATAGTGAATAGGGCCCTAGGTCAGAAGTAGTTCACTATATAGTGAATAGGGCCCTAGGTCAGAAGTAGTTCATTATATAGGGAATAGGGCCCTAGGTCAGAAGTAGTTCACTATATAGGGAATAGGGCCCTAGGTCAGGAGTAGTTCATTATATAGTGAATAGGGCCCTAGGTCAAAAGTAGTGCACTATTTAGGGAATAGGGTGCCCGTTTTGAGCGCATTCTACTATTCAGAATGGGTAGGCACCCTGACCACCTTGGCCATCTTGGTTATCTCTGCATCAGTTATCTCTCCATATATTATCTCTCCATATATTATCTCTCCATATATTATCTCTCCATCATATTATCTCTCCATCATATTATCTCTCCATCAGGTATCTCTCCATCAGTTATCTCTCCATCAGTTATCTCTCCATCAGTTATCTCTCCATCATATTATCTCTGCATCAGTTATCTCTCCATCAGTTATCTCTCCATATATTATCTCTGCATCAGTTATCTCTCCATCAGTTATCTCTCCATATATTATCTCTCCATCAGTTCTCTCCATCATATTATCTCTCCATCATATTATCTCTCCATCAGTTATCTCTCCATCATATTATCTCTCCATCAGGTATCTCTCCATCAGTTATCTCTCCATCAGGTATCTCTCCATCAGGTATCTCTCCATCAGTTATCTCTCCATATATTATCTCTGCATCAGTTATCTCTCCATCAGTTATCTCTCCATATATTATCTCTCCATCAGTTCTCTCCATCATATTATCTCTCCATATATTATCTCTCCATCAGTTATCTCTCCATCAGTTATCTCTCCATATATTATCTCTCCATCAGTTATCTCTCCATCATATTATCTCTCCATCAGGTATCTCTCCATATATTATCTCTCCATCAGTTATCTATCCATCAGTTCTCTCTGCATCATATTATCTCTCCATCAGTTCTCTCTGCATCATATTATCTCTCCATCAGTTCTCTCTGCATCATATTATCTCTCCATCAGTTCTCTCTCCATCATATTATCTCTCCATCAGTTCTCTTCATCAGTTATCTCTCCATCATATTATCTCTTAATCAGTTATCTCTTAATCAGTTATCTCTCCATCAGTTCTCTCCACTAGATATCTCTCCATCAGTTATCTTTCCATTACTCTTTAAGCTCAAAGATGAACTATAGGTACAAGGCCTATATTTTAACCCTTTGTTTTTATGGCCAACTTCTGTTCTCAGCAACAGCCTATTGAAATAATTCAGACTTTGATGCCATGTGTCCATATTCGATTCACATTTAATTCATGTTGTATTTTTTCCCACAGATCCCAACGAGGACAGCAGATGCTCAGATTACGGTTGCTGCTCCCACTCAACCAGCGACCGAGACTCCGTCTCTTCCGCCGTGTCAGAAGAACCCACTGAAGGCAGCGACCGAGACTCCGTCTCTTCCGCCGTGTCAGAAGAACCCACTGAAGGCAGCGACCGAGACTCCGTCTCTTCCGCCGTGTCAGAAGAACCCACTGAAGGCAGCGACCGAGACTCCGTCTCTTCCGCCGTGTCAGAAGAACCCACTGAAGGCAGCGATAAAACGGGACGGAAACCGGCAGACAGCAGCCTGACCGATGACAACGACGAGACGCAGAATCCCTTTGACGATCAGTCGGACCCGGAAGCCCCTCTGGACCCGAGCTCTGTCCGGAAGAAGAAAACTAGAACCGTTTTCAGTCGGAGTCAGGTGTTTCAGTTGGAGTCGACGTTCGATATGAAACGGTACCTGAGCAGTTCTGAACGGGCAGGTATCGCGGCCTCTCTCCAGCTAACGGAAACGCAGGTGAAAATCTGGTTCCAGAATCGACGGAACAAATGGAAGAGACAGATGGCCGCGGATCAAGAGACCGTAAACGTTTCCCACTCGTCCCAACGGATAGTCCGAGTTCCGATTCTATATCACGAAAGCTCCACGCCCTCGACGTTGGGTTTCAATGTCAACGTGTCCCAGGTCTCCCCTCCTTTGATGAGTTTCTCGAACCCTGTGAACTATCCCTTCTCCTCCTTTGCGCACTCCATGCGTTTACTACGCTCGCAAATGACCGGGTTGGTGTAAAGACCGTTACCGAGCTTTCACTTCTTTTTTTTGTTCAGGTCACGTCATTAATTTATTCAATTATTGAAGATAGCGAGTCGTGCAATAACAATAACTGCAATGGCCGCGGAAAACTACACAAGTAAAACAGTTTGAAGATATGGCCTTTAGACTTACAATTGATCGCGGTGTTTTTGTAATGTTATAAATGTACTACTTTAAATATCTACTTGTATTATATTATCGCCACACTAGATAATGATAGTGTTTGTGCCGGTCCACATTGCTATGTGTTTTTTAATATACATTTATTTGTTGCAAAGACTTTTACATTCAAAGGCCCGTTTCTAAGGTCACTTTTTTACTCCACAATATAGCTCTAAATAAACGAATCACAAGATATGAGTGATGTGTGTGTGTGTGTCTGCTGTTTCGACTAACGTCCAGAGTTGAACTTGCATGAGATTCGATTGATCGATCAACTGTAGCCTACAAATTGATCAATTCATGTGAAATGGTAAGTCATTTGATCGGAATTTACCCAATCTATTGGCTCCTCCCGGACTATAAGATACAAATATAGACTAGTATCTTTTATTTCGCCAGTTTTACTTCCGTCAAATAGACACGGACGAGGACAGAAGACGTAGTGTGCAGCGAACTGCACAAGTCCTCCGTCCGGGCAGCGAAAGTTCTCACACATATCAGCGTATAGACCTTCACTTCTTAAACACAAGTTCATTGTAAAAGTTACCAAATGAAATGTTTAACCTAAAGTAGTAGGGGAGCGGAGAAGAAAAAACAAAATGCCTATTTGAAATCTATACATATATATATATATATATATATATATAAGAAGCTCGCGACACGTTTCCATGGGAAAAAACAACAACATTTGTCTTCATTGAATTATTTTGAACATGGCCTTGCCCGGCATGCAGGCCTAACATGCTCTCTGCCCTGCAACTGAACTGGGAACACCCGTCTCTCCATTAGAGGAAATATGGTCTGATGTCATCATTCATATTTATAAAACACACGGGGTCATCGAAAGGACGTTGGTGAGGACAAATGAATTATAGGCACTATTACATAAATATGACATCACGCTACTGCAACACCAGGCCTGAGCTGGCTGGCAGCTGGCAAGTTGTGATTGTGAGCCTCAGTAGACTAGACGACTGTATAAGAAACAGTTGAACCATAGAGTTAGTTGGTTTATAGACCTATACGGTAGGACTCATAATTCTATATCTTTACCTTTATTTAACTAGGCAAGTCAGTTAATTAAGAACACATTCTTATTTTCAATGACGGCCTAGGAACAGTGGGTTAACTGCCTGTTCAGGGGCAGAACGACAGATTTGTACCTTGTCAGCTCGGGGGTTTAAACTTGCAACCCTGCATAGTAGCCTACTATGGCCCGTAGTAGGCTACTATGACCAGGTCGCAGTTGTAAATGAGAACTCGTTCTCAACTGGCCTACCTGGTTAAATAAAGATGAAATACAAATAAATAAAACTATGATAGTATGTTATTTATTTACAACACAGGTAGACGTTTTATTCAGAGGATCCACGGACCCACTAAAGTAGCCTCTCTTATAATCCGAACTAATAGGATTATAGCTTATAAATATTTATGATTATATAACTATTCATATTCTGCCTGTACGTTTAGCCGCCATTCATTCGGGAGAAGGATCTGTATTGGGAGCCGCCATTCATTCGGGAGAAGGATCTGTACGGGAGAAGGATCTGTGGGAGCCGCCATTCATTCGGGAGAAGGATCTGTACGTGGGAGCCGCCATTCATTCGGGAGAAGGATCTGTACGTGGGAGCCGCCATTCATTCGGGAGAAGGATCTGTACGTGGGAGCCGCCATTCATTCGGGAGAAGGATCTGTACGTGGGAGCCGCCATTCATTCGGGAGAAGGATCTGTACGTGGGAGCCGCCATTCATTCGGGAGAAGGATCTGTACGTGGGATCCGCCATTCATTCGGGAGAAGGATCTGTACGTGGGAGCCGCCATTCATTCGGCAGAAGGATACTAGAGATAACGTCCGAGGGCAACACATATTTAGGAGTAAAACAACACAATGCTAAGTACATTCATCACAACCACATCCCCATCGAAGACGATAGACGTTTTGCTTTAGGGAGAACGTGTGGCCGTGGGGTTTCCTGGGTAAAATAACGTACACGAATTCAAATTCCTTCTGCTAATGGTTTTATCTGTAAAACGGACAACAGCAAAAATATGTTCACGATCATCACCTCAACAAACAATACAATAGAGGGTTCTAACTTTATTCCGGACAATAAACAGTCATCAATATAGCGCTCAATATCATGTGGATAACAGTAGCCTACCCATAAACACAGTCTAGGTCTATATGAATAAGTGGCGCAGCGGTCTAAGGCACTGCATCTCAGTGCTAGAGGTGTCACTTACAGACATCCTGGATCGAATCTAGGCTGTATCACAACCGGCCGTGATCGGGAGTCCCGTAAGGCGGCGAACAATTGGCCCGGCGACGTCCGGGTTTGTCAGGTGTAGGCTGCCGTTGTAAATAATAATTTACAGGCCTCTGTTCTCCACTATAGCGTGTAGTCGTTCAGCCATTATATTGATTATAGGCCTATACCTCATAGCCTTGTGCAAAAACACAATGGCGTTAAAATACTTTAAAGTACTACTTAAGTAGTTATTTTGGGGAGGTTTCTGTACTTTACTTTACTCTTTATATTATTGACCACTTTTACTTTTACTTCACTACATTCCTAATGAAAATCATGTACTTTTAACTCAATACGTTTTCCCCTGACACCCAAAAGTACTTGTTACATTTTTAATGTTTAGCAGGACAGGAAAATGGTCGAATTCATACACTTATCAAGAGAACATCCCTGGTCATCCCTACTGTCTCTGATCTGGAGGTCTCACTAAACACTAATGCTTCATTTGTAAAATATGTCTTGAGTGTTGGAGTGTGCCCCCCTGGCAATCAGTAAATAAATAAATAAAATGTTTTAAAAAATGGTGCCGTCTGCTTTGCTTAGTAAAAGGAATTTGAAATTATTTACACTTTTACTTTTAATACATGAGTTTACAATAACTTTTCCTATTTAAGTATATTTAAAACCAAATACGTTTAGACTTTTACTCAAGTAGTATTTTACTGGGTGACTTTCAATTTTACTCGAGTCATTTTCCATGAAGGTATATATATATATTTTTTTTTTACTATGACTCAAGTATGACGTTTGGGGACTTTATCCACCGCGGGCGGAATATAGAAGCCTGATGGGTTCTATTCTATTCGTTCCCTTCTATCAGTTAACGAGTTTATAAGACGCAAATAAATAAATATGCGTTAATGAATTGCAATGCAGGCCTAAATTAAATGGAAACGGTTACACATAGCAATGGAGCTAGGTTATTTTAATTGACAGTAAATGTCGTGTTCAATATGTTATTCCAGCTACATTCATGTAAATACTTTTTATAATATATTTATATGGGTGTTTCTCTTGTTTGTTTTTTTTTTACTTTGAAAACTACAGCTCGTCGAAAAGGCCTCATTAAAACGTGAACTTCGTTAAAACGCGTGCCAGTCATTTAAAAAAAAAAAAACGCTGAAACGCTGAAACCCCGTAATCCACCTCCGCTTCTCCCAACGACAAAAACTTCTGGTGGACATCGGGTTTGGACCCGGTCAGCACCAGGTGTTAAGTCTAAAACAGGATGTATTAGGTAGCCTACCTTCTAAGGCAGAACTGTAGGGTCTATAGCTAGACATTATATATGCACCAACCCAAAGCCATGACTGCAGACAAATAAAATAGGCTAATTCCTCAAATACAGCACACCTCAAATTAAATTATTTCTAATTAATCATTTCCATTCTTCGTTTCGTAGCCTGTATACCAGATGCCAGGCTCAAGAAAAGAAGGGGAAAACGATAACATTCTACTCCCCTCTCTCTCTCTCTTCCCCTCCCCTTGATGCAATTGGCCCCTCGCAGGCACTCCTCTTGTCCAATGGACGAGGGCGCACCAACGTTCCATCCGGTCCGTGAAAGTTACAGGCGAGGCAGAGAGAGAGAGAGAGAGGCGCGCCGTGAAAGCCCCAGTCCAATCCCCTCATCATCCTCGCATGGAGCAAATGGTGCGTGGAGCGTCAAGACGTCGTTAGGAAGAGAGAAAGAGAGTTCCAAGTTCCACTTCTAGAGCGCAGGGACATTTTGTTCCAAAATTCCTTGCGGGAGAAAAGAGACAATTTCTCTAAAATGATGAGCAAAGTGGACGCGTCATGCAAGCCGACTGCCGCGTCTCTCAAATTCACCATAGACAACATTCTGAACCTGCAGACATACTCGAGCGGTAACAACGGTAGGAAGACAGTTGACAGCTGTCATTCCGGTAGCAGGCTACAGAATAGCACGGGACTGTACTGGTTCGATGACCATCAACGGAGAATTGACCCCGCGACAAGGCTACACGATGCAGGTAGGCAACTGTTGCCTAATATGGTCAAATATGAACGTTAAACACTGCACTGTATCAGACTAAACTGCCTTTTTGTAGCCTGATTCAACACATCGGGCCTAATGCATTTATATGTGTAGCATAATATTGTAGCCTGATAAACTGTCAGCGTCAAGCTATATATATATATATATATTGCGGAATACAATTTCTGTCCCATTTCTGTTCTCAGAGCCGGATAACGACTGTAGCCCAACCGGAGGACCCAAGGCCGTCGCTATCACCCGGGAAGACTCGTTACAGATCACCGACAATTGCTTCGAAAGTGGGGACAGCGGCGACGACTGCTCCTCGACGCATCACACCGGAGACGGTGATAGCAGCGGCAAGAAAAAACAACTGTTATTAATAACCAAGAAAAAAACTCGCACAATCTTCTCCAAGAGACAGATCTTTCAGTTGGAATCTACTTTCGATATGAAGCGGTACCTTAGCAGCGCCGAGCGCGCCTGCCTCGCCAGTTCTCTCCAGCTAACGGAAACGCAGGTCAAAATCTGGTTCCAGAACCGAAGGAATAAATTGAAAAGACAGATTTCAACAGCGCTAGATGGTCCCAACGGTGATTTCTCCGACGCGGGTCCGGGGAAGGCTCTGCAGCTCCCGGCCTTGTACAAAGACAATAACCTGCTGGGGAGATGCTTGATGCCGATGCCCCTGCCCATCGTATACCCTGGCAGTAGCACGCATTATTTATGTTTTTCCAATGCCACCAAGTACTTTAGTCTATTCGAAGGAGACGTTGTCCTGTAGTAGACAAGGCCGAGTCTGCTTAAAGGAGACGTAGTCCTATTTAAACCCGGCCTAGTCTGTTCGAAGGAGGCGTAGGGTTAGCGTCATCGCCAAAAAGACACTGTTTACAAAGTGATATATCATGCCAATTACAGCTTCCGCATTTAGCGCCCCCCCCCCCTCATCATCGTGTTAAAAAACGTAAGGTCGAGTCTGGCCCATGTAGGCCTTTAAAAAGCCCACTTGTAAGGATAGCCTGTTGACCTAAGGCCTAGCTCCATCCTACGTGTCACATCGATAGCCTGCGCCAATTGTATTTATTGACACACATCAACAATGTTGATACAAAACTCAAGAACATATTTGCAGGATATCCTATCACACAAAGACATGCAGAATAACTCCATATTCAGTTTTATGTTATAATAATAGATAGTTGTTTCGGTACGCAGAGTACCAGCGTAGGCCTAAAACAGTGGGTCTAATAATCATTTATTAAATTATTATTATTATTATTATGAACCTGTTATTAACAACAGCTTGTCCCAGCAGTCTAAACACGGCCAAAGATGGTATTATATTTGCATGCATGTACTGTATTATATTTCATTTTCAATTCATTAAATTAACTATGTATTTAAAATGAATGTAATGATTTTTTTTTTTTTACGCACGTTTAAACTTTATATCAATTAGAAGTATAACATTCTTATTTCTTCCCAATACTATAAAATTGACTGAATCTGTCATTAAAAAATGTTTTTTAATGTATATATAAAAAAAAAACATCGTTTGGTACAAAGGTTTATGTATACTATGCGTTGCTGTGCTGCGCCTTAAAGCCTTCAGTTGTAGGATGTCTGGGGAACGGATGTATACATGCATTTTGGAGTTGTTTTACAAAACGCATTTACTCTTAAACACCGTTTAATGTAGAGATGTCAAAAGTGTCACACAAACAATTAACAACATGTCTGCTAACTATTAGTACGGTTCCAGAAACACGTAATGAATGTGGCATTTTTCACAATTCTGGTATAGAAACACAGAATTCACATTTCATAATAAATATTATGAACCCGAAGACAATAGGCTTATTGTTGTAACACGCTTTGGCGTGTAACTAATCTCAAGACACAGCATGTGAATCTGATTATCAGCAACGACGAGAGAGAGCGAGACAGCGAGAGACAGAGAGAGACAGAGAGAGAAAGAGGGAGAGAGAGAGAGACAGAGAGAGAGAGAGAGAGAGAGAGAGAAAGAGAGAGAGAAAGAGAGAGAGAGAGAGAGAGAGAGAGAGAGAGAGAGAGAGAGAGAGAGAGAGAGAGAGAAAGAGAGAGAGAAAGAGAGAGAGAGAGAGACAGAGAGAAAGAGAGAGAGAAAGAGAGAGAGAGAGAGAGAGCTAATCCTGCTTTGTGGAATATCAGATTGCAGTCAAGTGCTTTAATTAATTAAGAACCAGGCTTCTTAAGAGAAATGTATGTAAGCTTATCATAAATACGTTGTAAAATTTTAAAACGTTCCTTCTGAAGTAGGACGTATGTAGGAAATATTTGTGGCAAAAGGCCTGTGTGCCTATTGTGTTCCTCTGCTTGCGCACAATATTTAACACTTGACGTATACTTCGGGAGTATTTACCCAGGAAAGTACCCCATTACAACTCGTATATTGCAAGGACTATTGGCTTTGGATTCTGCAATGGCACAGACATAGTCTTAACGCGTAATGGTGTATTCCGCCCTCCAATTATACAGCCTTACGCTGTAAACCATTCTACAAGGAGAGCAGGCTAAATTCAGCGAAAAACAATATGGTCTGTATTTAATTCATTTGACATGTATAATGTGCCCGAGTGAAGCCCCATAGATGCACTTTTATGCACAAACAAATTGGCTCAGTTTAATCAAAACAGCAAGATGTTACAACGAGGAGGGTCCGTTTCACCAGCGCACATTCATTTAGCCACGTAGCTGTAGAATTAGAACGATCAGAACGTAGCGGTGACATTCTAATTCTCTGCCTTTAATTAAAGCCTCGTCATTCACACTTAAGAGTCGTCACCCACAGTCTTGGTTAAAACGCCTTGCGCCGCAGTCTCCACGCAGGGGAAACGGCGAACAGATGGAGCTGCTCGAGCCCTGGCCGAGGGCGCACGATAGGTCCGCGCGGGTTATCCGCCCCTGTCTGCCTTATCCGCTAGACGCTCAAGGGCCTCCCATGGGAACGCGCCTGCGCACTTTCACCATCAATTAATAACGACCTCCATATTTGGCCAAGGTGTTTTTCTTACCTACACAGGGAGGGCTATGTCAGGTGTGCCTGTCAGGTGACTAAATGTAACATGGGAACGCAAAAAAAAAAGAGATTAAGGGACAGACATTGGCTCTAATAAGGTTTGATCTTTTGAAATGTGAGCAGTTTATTATTTTGACATGGGATAAGATATTTAATCATTCCATTGAATTAAAACCTCTACAGGATCAGTGGGTCCCCCGACGGGAAAATTGAGCTAACGTAGGCTAATGCGATTAGCATGAGGTTGAGCTAATGTAGGCTAATGTGATTAGCATGAGGTTGAGCTAATGTAGGCTAATGTGATTAGCATGAGGTAGGAAGTAACAAGAGCATTTCCCAGGACATAGACATATCTGATATGGGCAGAAAGCTTTAATTCTGGTTAATCTAACTGCACTGTCCAATTTACAGTAGCTATTACAGGGAAAGTATACCATGCTATTGTTTGAGGAGAGTGGCACAGTTATGAGCTTGAAATTGTATTAATAAACCAATTAGCCACATTGGGCAGTCTTGATACTATTACCACTAGGCCGGTAGCCGTGTGGGGTGGCAGGTAGACTAGTGGGGTGGCAGGTAGACTAGTGGGGTGGCAGGTAGCCGTGTGGGGTGGCAGGTAGCCGTGTGTGGGGTGGCAGGGAGCCTAGTGGGGTGGCAGGTAGACTAGTGGGGTGGCAGGTAGTCTAGTGGGGTGGCAGGTAGCCTAGTGGGGTGGCAGGTAGACTAGTGGGGTGGCAGGTAGCCGTGTGTGGGGTGGCAGGGAGCCTAGTGGGGTGGCAGGTAGACTAGTGGGGTGGCAGGTAGCCGTGTGTGGGGTGGCAGGTAGCCTAGTGGGATGGCAGGTAGCCTAGTGGGATGGCAGGTAGCCTAGTGGGGTGGCAGGTAGCCTAGTGGGGTGGCAGGTAGACTAGTGGGGTGGCAGGTAGCCTAGTGGGGTGGCAGGTAGCCTAGTGGGGTGGCAGGTAGCCTAGTGGGGTGGCAGGTAGCCGTGTGGGGTGGCAGGTAGGCTAGTGGGGTTGCAGGTAGCCTAGTGGGGTGGCAGGTAGCCTAGTGGGGTGGCAGGTAGCCATGTGGGGTGGCAGGTAGCCTAGTGGGGTGGCAGGTAGCCTAGTGGGGTGGCAGGTAGCCTAGTGGGGTGGCAGGTAGCCTAGTGGGGGCGAGGTAGCCTAGTGGGGTGGCAGGTAGCCTAGTGGGGTGGCAGGTAGCCTAGTGGGGTGGCAGGTAGCCTTGTTGGGTAGCAGGTAGCCGTGTGGGGTGGCAGGTAGCCTAGTGGGGTGGCAGGTAGCCTAGTGGGGTGGCAGGTAGCCGTGTGTGGGATGGCAGGTAGCCGTGTGTGGGATGGCAGGTAGCCGTGTGTGGGGTGGCAGGTAGCCTAGTGGGGTGGCAGGTAGCCTAGTGGGGTGGCAGGTAGCCTAGTGGGGTGGCAGGTAGACTAGTGGGGTGGCAGGTAGCCGTGTGTGGGGTGGCAGGTAGCCTAGTCGGGTGGCAAGTAGCCTAGTGGGGTGGCAGGTAGCCTAGTGGGGTGGCAGGTAGCCTAGTGGGGTGGCAGGTAGCCTAGTGGGGGCGAGGTAGCCTAGTGGGGTGGCAGGTAGCCTAGTGGGTTGGCAGGTAGCCGTGTGTGGGGTGGCAGGTAGCCTAGTGGGGTGGCAGGTAGCCTAGTGGGGTGGCAGGTAGCCTAGTGGGGTGGCAGGTAGCCTAGTGGGGTGGCAGGGAGCCTAGTGGGGTGGCAGGGAGCTGTGTGTGGGGTGGCAGGTAGCCTAGTGGGGTGTCAGGTAGCCTAGTGGGGTGGCAGGTAGCCTAGTGGGGTGGCAGGTAGCCTAGTGGGGTGGCAGGTAGCCGTGTGTCAGGTACTGGGGTGGCAGGTAGCCGTGTGTGGGGTGGCAGGTAGCCGTGTGTGGGGTGGCAGGTAGCCGTGTGTGGGGTGGCAGGTAGCCGTGTGTGGGGTGGCAGGTAGCCGTGTGTGGGGTGGCAGGTAGCCTAGTGGGGTGGCAGGTAGCCTAGTGGGGTGGCAGGTAGCCTAGTGGGGTGGCAGGTAGCCTAGTGGGGTGGCAGGTAGCCTAGTGGGGTGGCAGGTAGCCTAGTGGGGTGGCAGGTAGCCTGTGGGGTGGGGGGTGGCAGGTAGCCAGGTAGCCTGTGGGGTGGCAGGTAGCCTAGTGGGGTGGCAGGTAGCCTAGTGGGGTGGCAGGTAGCCTAGTGGGGTGGCAGGTAGCCGTGTGTGGGGTGGCAGGTAGCCGTGTGTGGGGTGGCAGGTAGCCGTGGGGGTGCAGGTTGACTTGTGGGGTGGCAGGGCCTAGTGGGGTGGCAGGGAGCCGTGTGTGGGGTGGCAGGTAGCCTAGTGGGGTGTCAGGTAGCCTAGTGGGGTGTCAGGTAGCCTAGTGGGGTGGCAGGTGTCAGGTAGCCTAGTGGGGTGTGGGCCTAGTGGGGTGGCAGGTAGCCGTGTGTGGGGTGGCAGGTAGCCGTGTGTGGGGTGGCAGGTAGCCTAGTGGGGTGGCAGGTAGCCTAGTGGGGTGGCAGGTAGCCGTGTGTGGGGTGGCAGGTAGCCTAGTGGGGTGGCAGGTAGCCTAGTGGGGTGGCCGGTAGCCTAGTGGGGTAGTAACAGTAAAGGGTGCACGATCGAATCCCCGAGGTGACAAGGTAAAAATCTGTCGTTCTTGTCCCTGAACAGGGCAGTTAACCCACCGTTCCCCGGTAGGCCGTCATTGGAAATAAGACTTTGTTCTTAACTGACTTGCCTGGTTAAATAAACTAGTTAAATGTCAGGTAGATCTATAGGTGTACAGAACAGCTTTCTGTTGTCACAGCTGCATTGCATTGTGTAATCTCGTTATCCTGTGGATGCTTGACGATCACAAGGATTGATTTTAAGAGTTGAACCAAACTGTGCCAGCAAGTATTTTATGAATTCAAGTTTAAATCAACTATGAAATTCTTTATAATTGACCTCTTCCTCATTTCCCTCTTCCTCCTCCCTCTACTACTCTTCCTCCTTCTACTCGTCCTCTTCCTCCCTCCTCTACTGCTCTTCCTCCTTCTACTCGTCCTCTTCCTCCCTCCTCTACTGCTCTTCCTCCTTCTCGTCCTCTTCCTCCCTCCTCCTTCCTCTACTACTCTTCCTCCTTCTACTCGTCCTCTTCCCCTTCACGTCACGCACGCACGCACGCACGCACACACGCACGCACACACGCACACGCACACGCACACGCACACACACACACACCTCTCAGCCCCTACCAACAACATTCCATTTTTCCATTTTCCATTTGAGTCAATTAGCAGACTATTTTGCAGAGAGACTGACAGTAGGGAGTCATTTAGCAGACTCTCTTATCCAGAGACT
>NC_088413.1:7394203-7431703 GCF_034236695.1 Oncorhynchus nerka | reverse complement strand
AAGGAAAGAAAGAAGGAGGAAGGAAAGGTAGAAGATAGGAAGGAAGGAAAGAAGGAAGGATGGAGGGAGGGGAGGAGAGGAAGGAAGGAAGGAGTAAGGCAAGGTAGAGGATAGGAAGGAAGGAAAGAAGGAGTAAGGAAAGATAGAGGATAGGAAGGAAGGAAGAAGGAGTAAGGTAAGATAGAGGATAGGAAGGAAGGAGAGAAGGAGTAAGGAAATATAGAGGATAGGAAGGAAGGAAAGAAGGAGTAAGGAAAGGTAGAGGATAGGAAGGAAGGTAAGAAGGAGTAAGGAAAGATAGAGGATAGGAAGGAAGGAAAGAAGGAGTAAGGAAAGGTAGAAGATAGGAAGGAAGGAAAGAGGAAGGGAGGCAGGGAGGGATGGAGGGGGAGGGAGGGAGAGAAAAAAGAAGGGAGGAGAGGAAGGAAGGAAGGAAGGAAGGAAGGAAGGAAGGAAGGAAGGAAGGAAGGAAGGAAGGAGAGGTAGAGGATAGGAAAGAAGGAAAGAAGGAAGAAGGAAAGATAGAGGATAGGAAGGAAGGAAAGAAGGAGTAAGGAAAGATAGAGGATAGGAAGGAAGGAAGGAAGGAAGGAAGGAAGGAAGGAAGGAAGGAAAGGTAGAAGATAGGAAGGAAAGGTAGAAGATAGGAAGGAAGGAAAGAAGGAAGGAAGGGAGGCAGGGAGGGAGGGAGAGAAAAAAGAAGGGAGGAGAGGAAGGAGGGAAAGAAGGAGGAAGGAAAGGTAGAAGATAGGAAGAAGGAAGGAAGGAAGGAAAGAAAGAAAGAAAGAGGAAGGATAGGTAGAAGATAGGAAGGAAGGAAAGAAGGAAGGGAGTTTGGGAGGCAGGGAGGGAGGGAGGGAGGGAGGGAGGGAGAGAAAAAAAGAAGGGAGGAGAGGAAGGAGGGAAAGAAGGAGGAAGGAAAGGTAGAAGATAGGAAGGAAGGAAAGAAGGAGGAAGGAAAGCTAGAGGATAGGAAGGAAGGAAAGAAGGAGTAAGGAAAGATAGAGGATAGGAAGGAAGGAAGGAAGGAAGGAAGGAAGGAAGGTAGAAGATAGGAAGGAAGGAAAGAAGGAGGAAGGAAAGGTAGAGGATAGGAAGGAAGGAAAGAAGGAGTAAGGAAAGATAGAGGATAGGAAGGAAGGAAAGAAGGAGTAAGGAAAGATAGAGGATAGGAAGGAAGGAAAGAAGGAGTAAGGAAAGATAGAGGATAGGAAGGAAGGAAGGAAACGTAGAAGATAGGAAGGAAGGAAAGAAGGAAGGAAACGTAGAAGATAGGAAGGAAGGAAAGAAGGAAGGAAGGGAGGCAGGGAGGGAGGGAGGGAGGGAGGAGGGAGGAAAGGTAGAAGATAGGAAGGAAGGAAGGAAGGAAGGAAAGAAAGAAAGAAAGAAAGAAAGAAAGAAAGAAAGAAAGAAAGAAAGAAAGGAGGAAGGATAGGTAGAAGATAGGAAGGAAGGAAAGAAGGAATGGAGGCAGGGAGGGAGGGAGAGAGAGAAAAAAGAAGGGAGGAGAGGAAGGAGGGAAAGAAGGAGGAAGGAAAGGTAGAAGATAGGAAGGAAGGAAAGAAGGAGGAAGGAAAGCTAGAGGATAGGAAGGAAGGAAAGAATGTGTAAGGGAAGATAGAGGATAGGAAGGAAGGAAGGAAGGAAGGAAGGAAAGAAGGGAGGCAGGGAGGGAGGGAGGGATGGAAGGGAGAGAAAAAAGAAGGGAGGAGAGGAAGGAGGGAAAGAAGGAGGAAGGAAAGGTAGACGATAGGAAGGAAGGAAGGCAGGAAGGAAGGAAGGAAGGAAAGAAAGAAAGAAGGAGGAAGGAAAGGTAGAAGATAGGAAGGAAGGAAAGAAGGAAGGAGGGAGGGAGGGGAGGAGAGGAGGGAGGAGAGGAAGGAGGAGGGGAGGAGAGGAGGGAGGGAAGAGAGGAAGGAGGGAGGGGAGGAAGGAGGGAGGGAGGGAGGAAGGAGGGGAAGGAGGCAGGGTGTGTGTGTGTGTGTGTGTGTGTGTGTGTGTGTGTGTGTGTGTGTGTGTGTGTGTGTGTGTGTGTGTGTGTGTGTGTGTGTGTGTGTGTGTGAGACAAGTCCCTCCTGACACGTAATATCCACTTCAGTTTCACACCAGCCAGTCGATACACGTCCATTAACGATAGATACGTTATCAAAGTACTTTCCTCCTTCTCTTCCTCCCTCCATCATCCCTCCATCCCTCCACCATCCCTCCATCCCTCCTCTCTCCTCTGGGTTAAATACAGTAGGGTTGAGGGCTCTAGTTCTGTCTGTAAACCCCAGAACATCCCTTCAGCCCTGTAGTTCTGTCTGTCAGAACATCTTTTCAGCCCTGTAGTTCTGTCTGTCAGAACATCTCTTCAGCCCTGTAGTTCTGTCTGTCAGAACATCTCTTCAGCCCTGTAGTTCTGTCTGTCAGAACATCTCTTCAGCCCTGTAGTTCTGTCTGTCAGAACATCTCTTCATCCCTGTAGTTCTGTCTGTCCTGACACACTCTAAACCCCAGAACATCTCTTCAGCCCTGTAGTTCTGTCTGTCAGAACATCTCTTCAGCCCTGTAGTTCTGTCTGTCAGAACATCTCTTCATCCCTGTAGTTCTGTCTGTCCTGATACACTGTAAACCCCAGAACATCTCTTCTATGCTCACTTCGAGGCAAGTAGCACTGAAACATGCATGAGCGCATCAGCTGTTCCGGTCGACTGTATGATCACGCTTTCCACAGCCAATGTGAGTAATATCTTTAAACAAGTTGACATTCACAAGGCCCCAGGACCAGACGGATTACCAGGATGTGTACTGCGAGCATGCAGTGACCAACTGGCAAGTGTCTTCACAGACATTTTCAACCTCTCCCTGTCTGAGTCTGTAACACCAACACATTTCAAGCAGACCACCATAGTCCCTGTGCATAAGAACAAAGGTAACCTGCCTAAATGACTACCGACCCGTAGCACTCACATCTGTAGCCATGAAATGCTTTGAAAGGCTGATCACACCTCACATCAACACCATTATCCCAGAAAACCTAGACCCACTCCAATTTGCATACCGCACTAACAGATACACAGATTATGCAATCTCTATTGCACTCCACACTGCCCTTTCCCACCCGGAAAACAAGGAACACTTATGCTGTTCATTGACTACAGCTCAGCGTTCAACACCTCAAAGCTCATCACTAAGCTAAGGACCCTGGGACTAAACACCTCCCTCTGCAACTGGATCCTGGACTTCCTGACGGGCCGCCCCCAGGTGGTAAGGGTAGGCAACAACACATCTTCCACGCTGATCCTCAACACAGGGGCCCCTCAGGGGTGTGTGCTCCGTCCCCTCCTGTATTTTTTTTCCAACTTTTTAGTTGTATTTTCTTAGAACTTCATGGTTGGTTAAGGGCTTGGAAGTAAGCATTTCACTATAAGGTCCACACCTGTTGTATTCAGCATTTCACTATAAGGTCCACACCTGTAACATTTGATTTGATTTGATATGTTCGATCGGGTTCAAGTCCAGGCTCTGGTTGGGCCACTCAAGGACATTCAGAGACTTGTCCCGAAGCCACTCCTGTATTGTCTTGGCTGTGTGCTTAGGATCGTTGACCTCTTGGATTGTGAACTTCCTCCCCAGTCTGAGGTCCTGAGCGCTCTGGAGCAGGTTTTCATCAAGGATCACCAGACGTTTCCTCCAGACGTGACGCTTGGCATTCAGGCCAAAGAGTTCAATCTTGGTTTCATCAGATCAGAGAATCTTGTTTCTCATGGTTTGAGAGTCCTTTAGGTGCCTTTTGGCTCCAAATGGGCTGCCAGCTCTAGGAAGAGTCTGGGTCGTTCCAAACTTCTTCCAATTAGAGTGATGGAGGCCACTGTGTTCTTGGGGAACTTCAATGCTGCAGACATTTTTTGGTACCCTTCCCCAGATCTGTGCCTCGTCACAATCCTGTCTTGGAGCTCTACGGACAATTCCTTTGAACTCATTGCCTGTTTTTTTTCTCTGACATGCACTGTCAACTGTGGGACCTTATATAGACAGATGTGTGCCTTTCCAAATCATGTCCAATCAATTTCATTTACCACAGGTGGACTCCAATCAAGTTGTAGAAACATCTCAAGGATGATCAATGGAAACAGGATGCAGCTGAGCTCAATTTAGAGTCTCATAGCGAAGGGTCTGAATACTTATGTAAATAGGGTTTTATCTTTGCAAAAAATGCCTTAAAACCTATTTTCACTTTGTCATTATAGGGTATTGTGATGTCATTATAGGGTATTGTGATGTCATTATGGGTTATTGTGGTGTCATTATGGGGTATTGTGATGTCATCATGGGGGTATTGTGAAGTCATTATGGGGAATTATTTTTTTCAAATTTAATCTGCATTGTTGAGCTTGTAAGTGAGCATTTCATTGTAAGGTATTCGGCGCATGTGACAAATACAATCTGAATACTTTCCGAAATCCCTGTATACTGATGTTGTATAATGAACATACACTGAGTTGACAAAACATTAGGAACACCTGCTCTTTCCAGAACACAGACTGACCAGGTGAATCCGGCTGAAAAGCTATGATCCCGTATTGATGTCACCTGTTAAATCCACTTCAATCAGGTTAAAGAAGGATTTTCAAGCCTTGAGACAACAGAGACATGGATTGTGTATGTCTGCTATTCAGAGGGTGAACGGACAAGAAAAATGATTTAAGTGCCTTTGAACAGGGTGTGGTAGGAGGTGCCAGGTGCATCAAGAACTGCAACGCTGCTGGGTTTTTCACGCTCAACAGTTTCCCCGTGTGTATCAGGAATCAGCATCCCTGTGGAACGCTTTCGACAGCTTGTAGAGTCCCCTGCCCTGACGAATTGAGGATGTTCTGAGGGGCAAACGGGGGTACAACTCAATATTAGGAAGGTGTTCCTAATGTTTTGTATGCTCAGTGTAGATCGAACTTCTGAAATATTAATGTTACTCTGTGGAGAGGAGGAGGGAAAGAGAGAGGAGAGGAGAGGAGAGGAGAGGAGGTCAGAATGGTAATACTCGGGGGGTAAATCACCTCTCAAGTGGTCAGAGAGACCAGAAGAATGAGTACTTTTGTGGAGTGGAGTCACTTTAAGATAGTTGGGTACAACTGTTTGTGATGTCATAAAGAGACACTTTAGAAACTGTGGAATTCGAGTCCTTTGTGATGTCATAAGTTCCAGCAGTACTGAACAACCATCGCACTCTACTGAGACAGAGGCAAGAGAGAGAGAGAGAGATAGATGGAGGGAGGAGAGAGCGAAAGAGATGAGAGCGAGAGAGAGAGAGAGGGGATGGAGAGAGAGAGAGAGGATGGAGAGAGAGAGAGGATGGAGAGAGAGAGAGGATAGAGGATAGAGAGATGAGAGGAGAGATAGAGGAGAGAGAGATAGAGGGTGAACAAGGAGTGAGAGATTTGTTGCGATGACAGAATAGTAGTTGAGAGGACACTCACAGAACACAGCATGAGAACAGAGCTGTCTGTCTGTCTGTTCGTCCGTCTGAGAACATCTACCAATTACACGGTGTGCTTCTCTTAAATGCGTCCCCCCGGCTCCTGTGGCTATGAAACAACATGTCCTACTAAACCTCTTTTCAGAGCAGCACTTCTGGCACTTTGTCTACTTAAGAGTAGACACTCACTCACACAGACTCACAGACACACACACACACACACACACACACACACACACACACACACACACACACACACACACACACACACACACACACACACACACACACACACACACACACACACACACAGACTCACACACACACACACACACACAGTCTCACACACACACACACACACACACACAGTCTCACACACACACACACACACAGACACACACACACACACACACACACACACACACACACACACACACACACACACACACACAGTCTCACACACACACACACACACACACACACACACACACACACACACACACACACACAGTCTCACGCACACACACGCACACACACACACACACACACACACGCACACACACTACTACTCTACTCTACTTAGAATTGTAAGAGACATCTCCGTCAAGCAGGCGCTCAATAACCACATGGCTATGTCCCAAATAGCACCCTATACCCTATGTAGTGCACTACTTTTGACCAGGGCCCATAGGGAAACCCACAGGCCCTTTCTAAAGTAGTGCACTAAGTAGGGAATGATGTGCCGCTTGGAACGCAGTACATGCCTTCAAGATAAAATAGTTTGTTTTGAAATACTTCCGATGCTTTTTTAAAAACTAAGTGCTCTAAAGCGTTGGTGTTTGGGGGTGAGTGGGGGTTAAACACGGCCGGCTAGCTACCGTTAGCGTCACGGCAACGCAATGAAACAAATATTACTGTTAACCCTTTAGTGTTTAAAGATGATTCAAAGTCGGGTAGAGAGTGTCAGAGTGATAGCTGGGTTAGGAGAGTGTCAGACTGAGAGCTGGGTTAGGAGAGTGTCAGACTATTAGCTGGGTTAGGAGAGTGTCAGACTATTAGCTGGGTTAGGAGAGTGTCAGACTGATAGCTGGGTTAGGAGAGTGTCAGACTGAGAGCTGGGTTAGGAGAGTGTCAGACTGATAGCTGGGTTAGGAGAATGTCAGACTGATAGCTGGGTTGTCAGACTGGATAGCTGTGTCAGACTGATAGCTGGGTTAGGAGAGTGTCAGACTATTAGCTGGGTTAGGAGAGTGTCAGACTATTAGCTGGGTTAGGAGAGTGTCAGACTGATAGCTGGGTTAGGAGAGTGTCAGACTATTAGCTGGGTTAGGAGAGTGTCAGACTGATAGCTGGGTTAGGAGAGTGTCAGACTGATAGCTGGGTTAGGAGAGTGTCAGACTATTAGCTGGGTTAGGAGAGTGTCAGACTATTAGCTGGGTTAGGAGAGTGTCAGACTGATAGCTGGGTTAGGAGAGTGTCAGACTATTAGCTGGGTTAGGAGAGTGTCAGACTGATAGCTGGGTTAGGAGAGTGTCAGACTATTAGCTGGGTTAGGAGAGTGTCAGACTATTAGCTGGGTTAGGAGAGTGTCAGACTATTAGCTGGGTTAGGAGAGTGTCAGACTATTAGCTGGGTTAGGAGAGTGTCAGACTGATAGCTGGGTTAGGAGAGTGTCAGACAATTAGCTGGGTTAGGAGAGTGTCAGACTATTAGCTGGGTTAGGAGAGTGTCAGACTGATAGCTGGGTTAGGAGAGTGTCAGACTGATAGCTGGTTGAGGAGAGTGTCAGACTATTAGCTGGGTTAGGAGAGTGTCAGACTGATAGCTGGGTTAGGAGAGTGTCAGACTATTAGCTGGGTTAGGAGAGTGTCAGACTGATAGCTGGGTTAGGAGAGTGTCAGACTGATAGCTGGGTTAGGAGAGTGTCAGACTATTAGCTGGGTTAGGAGAGTGTAAGACTGATAGCTGGATTAGGAGAGTGTCAGACTATTAGCTGGGTTAGGAGAGTGTCAGACTATTAGCTGGGTTAGGAGAGTGTCAGACTGATAGCTGGGTTAGGAGAGTGTCAGACTGATAGCTGGTTGAGGAGAGTGTCAGACTATTAGCTGGGTTAGGAGAGTGTCAGACTGATAGCTGGGTTAGGAGAGTGTCAGACTATTAGCTGGGTTAGGAGAGTGTCAGACTGATAGCTGGGTTAGGAGAGTGTCAGAATATTAGCTGGGTTAGGAGAGTGTCAGACTGATAGCTGGGTTAAGAGAGTGTCAGACTGATAGATGGGTTAGGAGAGTGTCAGACTGATAGCTGGGTTAGGAGAGTGTCAGACTGATAGCTGGGTTAGGAGAGTGTCAGACTGATAGCTGGGTTAGGAGAGTGTCAGACTGATAGCTGGGTTAGGAGAGTGTCAGACTATTAGCTGGGTTAGGAGAGTGTCAGACTATTAGCTGGGTTAGGAGAGTGTCAGACTGATAGCTGGGTTAGGAGAGTGTCAGACTGATAGCTGGGTTAGGAGAGTGTCAGACTGATAGCTGGGTTAGGAGAGTGTCAGACTGATAGCTGGGTTAGGAGAGTGTCAGACTGATAGCTGGGTTAGGAGAGTGTCAGACTGATAGCTGGGTTAGGAGAGTGTCAGACTGATTAGCTGGGTTAGGAGAGTGTCAGACTATTAGCTGGGTTAGGAGAGTGTCAGACTGATAGCTGGGTTAGGAGAGTGTCAGACTATTAGCTGGGTTAGGAGAGTGTCAGACTGATAGCTGGGTTAGGAGAGTGTCAGACTGATAGCTGGGTTAGGAGAGTGTCAGACTGATTAGCTGGGTTAGACTATAGCTGGGTTAGAGAGTGTCAGACTATTAGCTGGGTTAGGAGAGTGTCAGACTGATAGCTGGGTTAGGAGAGTGTCAGACTGATAGCTGGGTTGAGGAGAGTGTCAGACTGATTAGCTGGGTTAGGAGAGTGTCAGACTGATAGCTGGGTTAGGAGAGTGTCAGACTGATTAGCTGGGTTAGGAGAGTGTCAGACTGATAGCTGGGTTAGGAGAGTGTCAGACTATTAGCTGGGTTAGGAGAGTGTCAGACTATTAGCTGGGTTAGGAGAGAGTGTCAGACTGATAGCTGGGTTAGGAGAGTGTCAGACTATTAGCTGGGTTAGGAGAGTGTCAGACTGATAGCTGGGTTAGGAGAGTGTCAGACTGATTAGCTGGGTTAGAGAGTGTCAGACTATTAGCTGGGTTAGGAGAGTGTCAGACTGATAGCTGGGTTAGGAGAGTGTCAGACTGATAGCTGGGTTAGGAGAGTGTCAGACTGATAGCTGGGTTAGGAGAGTGTCAGACTGATAGCTGGGTTAGGAGAGTGTCAGACTGATAGCTGGGTTAGGAGAGTGTCAGACTGATAGCTGGGTTAGGAGACTATTAGCTGGGTTAGAGAGTGTCAGACTAGCTGGGTTAGGAGAGTGTCAGACTATTAGCTGGGTTAGGAGAGTGTCAGACTGATTAGCTGGGTTAGGAGAGTGTCAGACTGATAGCTGGGTTAGGAGAGTGTCAGACTGATAGCTGGGTTAGGAGAGTGTCAGACTGATAGCTGGGTTAGAGAATGTCAGACTGATAGCTGGGTTAGGAGAGTGTCAGACTGATAGCTGGGTTAGGAGAGTGTCAGACTGATAGCTGGGTTAGGAGAGTGTCAGACTGATAGCTGGGTTAGGAGAGTGTCAGACTATTAGCTGGGTTAGGAGAGTGTCAGACTGATAGCTGGGTTAGGAGAGTGTCAGACTGATAGCTGGGTTAGGAGAGTGTCAGACTATTAGCTGGAGTTAGACTAGAGTGTCAGACTATTAGCTGGGTTAGGAGAGTGTCAGACTATTAGCTGGGTTAGGAGAGTGTCAGACTGATAGCTGGGTTAGGAGAGTGTCAGACTATTAGCTGGGTTAGGAGAGTGTCAGACTATTAGCTGGGTTAGGAGAGTGTCAGACTGATAGCTGGGTTAGGAGAGTTTCAAACTATTAGCTGGGTTAGGAGAGTGTCAGACTGATAGCTGGGTTAGGAGAGTGTCAGACTATTAGCTGGGTTAGGAGAGTGTCAGACTATTAGCTGGGTTAGGAGAGTGTCAGACTGATAGCTGGGTTAGGAGAGTGTCAGACTGATAGCTGGTTGAGATAGAGTGTCAGACTATTAGCTGGGTTAGGAGAGTGTCAGTGTAGCTGGGTTAGACTATTAGCTGGGTTCAGACTATAGCTGGGTTAGAGAGTGTCAGACTGATAGCTGGGTTAGGAGAGTGTCAGACTATTAGCTGGGTTAGACTAGAGTGTCAGACTGATAGCTGGGTTAGGAGAGTGTCAGAATATTAGCTGGGTTAGGAGAGTGTCAGACTGATAGCTGGGTTAAGAGAGTGTCAGACTGATAGATGGGTTAGGAGAGTGTCAGACTGATAGCTGGGTTAGGAGAGTGTCAGACTGATAGCTGGGTTAGGAGAGTGTCAGACTGAGAGCTGGGTTAGGAGAGTGTCAGACTGATAGCTGGGTTAGGAGAGTGTCAGACTGATAGCTGGGTTAGGAGAGTGTCAGACTGATAGCTGGGTTAGGAGAGTGTCAGACTATTAGCTGGGTTAGGAGAGTGTCAGACTATTAGCTGGGTTAGGAGAGTGTCAGACTGATAGCTGCTGGGTTAGCTGGGTTAGAGAGTGTCAGACTGTCATAGCTGGGTTAGGAGAGTGTCAGACTGATAGCTGGGTTAGGAGAGTGTCAGAGTGATAGCTGGGTTAGGAGAGTGTCAGACTGATAGCTGGGTTAGGAGAGTGTCAGACTATTAGCTGGGTTAGGAGAGTGTCAGACTATTAGCTGGGTTAGGAGAGTGTCAGACTGATAGCTGGGTTAGGAGAGTGTCAGACTGATAGCTGGTTGAGGAGAGTGTCAGACTATTAGCTGGGTTAGGAGAGTGTCAGACTGATAGCTGGGTTAGGAGAGTGTCAGACTATTAGCTGGGTTAGGAGAGTGTCAGACTGATAGCTGGGTTAGGAGAGTGTCAGAATATTAGCTGGGTTAGGAGAGTGTCAGACTGATAGCTGGGTTAAGAGAGTGTCAGACTGATAGATGGGTTAGGAGAGTGTCAGACTGATAGCTGGGTTAGGAGAGTGTCAGACTATTAGCTGGGTTAGGAGAGTGTCAGACTGAGAGCTGGGTTAGGAGAGTGTCAGACTGATAGCTGGGTTAGGAGAATGTCAGACTGATAGCTGGGTTAGGAGAGTGTCAGACTGATAGCTGGGTTAGGAGAGTGTCAGACTATTAGCTGGGTTAGGAGAGTGTCAGACTATTAGCTGGGTTAGGAGAGTGTCAGACTGATAGCTGGGTTAGGATAGAGAGTGTCAGACTGATAGCTGGGTTAGAGAGTGTCAGACTGCTGGGTTAGGAGAGTGTCAGACTGATAGCTGGGTTAGGAGAGTGTCAGACTGATAGCTGGGTTAGGAGAGTGTCAGACTGATAGCTGGGTTAGGAGAGTGTCAGACTATTAGCTGGGTTAGAGAGTGTCAGACTGATAGCTGGGTTAGGAGAGTGTCAGACTATTAGCTGGGTTAGGAGAGTGTCAGACTGATAGCTGGGTTAGGAGAGTGTCAGACTGATAGCTGGGTTAGGAGAGTGTCAGACTGTCAGATTAGCTGGGTTAGAGAGTGTCAGACTGATAGCTGGGTTAGAGAGTGTCAGACTATTAGCTGGGTTAGGAGAGTGTCAGACTATTAGCTGGGTTAGAGAGTGTCAGACTGATTGGGTTAGGAGAGTGTCAGACTGATAGCTGGGTTAGGAGAGTGTGACTAGCTGGGTTAGGAGAGTGTCAGACTGATTAGCTGGGTTAGGAGAGTGTCAGACTATTAGCTGGGTTAGGAGAGTGTCAGACTATTAGCTGGGTTAGGAGAGTGTCAGACTGATAGCTGGGTTAGGAGAGTGTCAGACTGATAGCTGGGTTAGGAGAGTGTCAGACTGATAGCTGGAGGAGAGTGTAGGAGAGTGTCAGACTGATAGCTGGGTTAGGAGAGTGTCAGACTATTAGCTGGGTTAGGAGAGTGTCAGACTATTAGCTGGGTTAGGAGAGTGTCAGACTGATAGCTGGGTTAGGAGAGTGTCAGACTGATAGCTGGGTTAGGAGAGTGTCAGACTATTAGCTGGGTTAGGAGAGTGTCAGACTATTAGCTGGGTTAGGAGAGTGTCAGACTGATAGCTGGGTTAGGAGAGTGTCAGACTATTAGCTGGGTGAGGAGAGTGTCAGACTATTAGCTGGGTTAGGAGAGTGTCAGACTGATAGCTGGGTTAGGAGAGTGTCAGACTGATAGCTGGGTTAGGAGAGTGTCAGACTATTAGCTGGGTTAGGAGAGTGTCAGACTGATAGCTGGGTTAGGAGAGTGTCATACTATTAGCTGGGTTAGGAGAGTGTCAGACTGATAGCTGGGTGAGGAGAGTGTCAGACTATTAGCTGGGTTAGGAGAGTGTCAGACTGATAGCTGGGTTATGAGAGTGTCAGACTATTAGCTGGGTTAGGAGAGTGTCAGACTATTAGCTGGGTTAGGAGAGTGTCAGACTATTAGCTGGGTTAGGAGAGTGTCAGACTATTAGCTGGGTTAGGAGAGTGTCAAACTGATAGCTGGGTTAGGAGAGTGTTAGACTATTAGCTGGGTTAGGAGAGTGTCAGACTGATAGCTGGGTTAGGAGAGTGTCAGACTATTAGCTGGGTTAGGAGAGTGTCAGACTAATAGCTGGGTTAGGAGAGTGTCAGACTGATAGCTGGGTTAGGAGATTGTCAGACTGATAGCTGGGTTAGGAGAGTGTCAGACTATTAGCTGGGTTAGGAGAGTGTCAGACTATTAGCTGGGTTAGGAGAGTGTCAGACTGATAGCTGGGTTAGGAGAGTGTCAGACTATTAGCTGGGTTAGGAGAGTGTCAGACTATTAGCTGGGTTAGGAGAGTGTCAGACTGATAGCTGGGTTAGGAGATTGTCAGACTGATAGCTGGGTTAGGAGAGTGTCAGACTATTAGCTGGGTTAGGAGAGTGTCAGACTATTAGCTGGGTTAGGAGAGTGTCAGACTATTAGCTGGGTTAGGAGAGTGTCAGACTGATAGCTGGGTTAGGAGAGTGTCAGACTATTAGCTGGGTTAGGAGAGTGTCAGACTATTAGCTGGGTTAGGAGAGTGTCAGACTGAGAGCTGGGTTAGGAGAGTGTCAGACTGATAGCTGGTTTAGGAGAGTGTCAGACTGATAGCTGGGTTAGGAGAGTGTCAGACTATTAGCTGGGTTAAGAGAGTGTCAGACTGATAGATGGGTTAGGAGAGTGTCAGACTGATAGATGGGTTAGGAGAGTGTCAGACTGATAGCTGGGTTAGGAGAGTGTCAGACTATTATATACAGTGCCTTGCGAAAGTATTCGGCCCCCTTGAACTTTGCGACCTTTTGCCACATTTCAGGCTTCAAACATAAAGATATAAAACTGTATTTTTTTGTGAAGAATCAACAACAAGTGGGACACAATCATGAAGTGGAACGACATTTATTGGATATTTCAAACTTTTTTAACAAATCAAAAACTGAAAAATTGGGCGTGCAAAATTATTCAGCCCCCTTAAGTTAATACTTTGTAGCACCACCTTTTGCTGCGATTACAGCTGTAAGTCGCTTGGGGTATGTCTCTATCAGTTTTGCACATCGAGAGACTGACATTTTTTCCCATTCCTCCTTGCAAAACAGCTCGAGCTCAGTGAGGTTGGATGGAGAGCATTTGTGAACAGCAGTTTTCAGTTCATTCCACAGATTCTCGATTGGATTCAGGTCTGGACTTTGACTTGGCCATTCTAACACCTGGATATGTTTATTTTTTAACCATTCCATTGTAGATTTTGCTTTATGTTTTGGATCATTGTCTTGTTGGAAGACAAATCTCCGTCCCAGACTCAGGTCTTTGATGGAGCAGACTCCATCAGGTTTTCTTCCAGAATGGTCCTGTATTTGGCTCCATCCATCTTCCCATCAATTTTAACCATCTTCCCTGTCCCTGCTGAAGAAAAGCAGGCCCAAACCATGATGCTGCCACCACCATGTTTGACAGTGGGGATGGTGTGTTCAGGGTGATGAGCTGTGTTGCTTTTACGCCAAACATAACGTTTTGCATTGTTGCCAAAAAGTTCAATTTTGGTTTCATCTGACCAGAGCACCTTCTTCCACATGTTTGGTGTGTCTCCCAGGTGGCTTGTGGCAAACTTTAAACAACACTTTTTATGGATATCTTTAAGAAATGGCTTTCTTCTTGCCACTCTTCCATAAAGGCCAGATTTGTGCAATATATGACTGATTGTTGTCCTATGGACAGAGTCTCCCACCTCAGCTGTAGATCTCTGCAGTTCATCCAGAGTGATCATGGGCCTCTTGGCTGCATCTCTGATCAGTCTTCTCCTTGTATGAGATGAAAGTTTAGAGGGACGGCCAGGTCTTGGTAGATTTGCAGTGGTCTGATACTCCTTCCATTTCAATATTATCGCTTGCACAGTGCTCCTTGGGATGTTTAAAGCTTGGGAAATCTTTTTGTATCCAAATCCGGCTTTAAACTTCTTCACAACAGTATCTCGGACCTGCCTGGTGTGTTCCTTGTTCTTCATGATGCTCTCTGCGCTTTTAACGGACCTCTGAGACTATCACAGTGCAGGTGCATTTAAACGGAGACTTGATTACACACAGGTGGATTGTATTTATCATCATTAGTCATTTAGGTCAACATTGGATCATTCAGAGATCCTCACTGAACTTCTGGAGGGAGTTTGCTGTACTGAAAGTAAAGGGGCTGAATAATTTTGCACGCCCAATTTTTCAGTTTTTGATTTGTTAAAAAAGTTTGAAATATCCAATAAATGTCGTTCCACTTCATGATTGTGTCCCACTTGTTGTTGATTCTTCACAAAAAAATACAGTTTTATATCTTTATGTTTGAAGCCTGAAATGTGGCAAAAGGTCGCAAAGTTCAAGGGGGCCGAATACTTTCGCAAGGCACTGTATATCTATATATACATAGTAGAACTGGAGGATATTATATAGATAGTAGAACTGGAGGATATTATATATGTAGTAGAACTGGAGGATATTATATATATAGTAGAACTGGAGGATATTATATATATAGTAGAACTGGAGGATATATATATATATAGTAGAACTGGAGGATATTATATATATAGTAGAACTGGAGGATATTATATATAGAACTGGAGGATATTATATATATAGTAGAACTGGAGGATATTATATAGTAGAGACTGGAGGATATTATATATATAGTAGAACTGGAGGATATTATATATATAGTAGAACTGGAGGATATTATATAGTAGAACTGGAGGATATTATATGGAGGATATATAGTAGAACTGGAGGATATTATATATATAGTAGAACTGGAGGATATTATATATATAGTAGAACTGGAGGATATTATATAGTAGAACTGGAGGATATTATATATATAGTAGAACTGGAGGATATTATATATATAGTAGAACTGGAGGATATTATATAGTAGAACTGGAGGATATTATATATATAGTAGAACTGGAGGATATTATATAGTAGAACTGGAGGATATTATATATATAGTAGAACTGGAGGATATTATATATATAGTAGAACTGGAGGATATTATATATATAGTAGAACTGGAGGATATTATATAGTAGAACTGGAGTAGAACTGGAGGATATTATATATATAGTAGAACTGGAGGATATTATATATAGAACTGGAGGATATTATATATAGAACTGGAGGATATTATATATATAGTAGAACTGGAGGATATATATATAGTAGAACTGGAGGATATTATATATATAGTAGAACTGGAGGATATTATATATATAGTAGAACTGGAGGATATTATATATATAGTAGAACTGGAGGATATTATATATATATGTAGAACTGGAGGATATTATATATAGTAGAACTGGAGGATATTATATATATAGTAGAACTGGAGGATATTATATATATAGTAGAACTGGAGGATATTATATATATAGTAGAACTGGAGGATATTATATATATAGTAGAACTGGAGGATATTATATATATAGTAGAACTGGAGGATATTATATATATAGTAGAACTGGAGGATATTATATATATAGTAGAACTGGAGTATTATATAGTAGAACTGGAGGATATTATATATATAGTAGAACTGGAGGATATTATATAGTAGAACTGGAGGATATTATATATATAGTAGAACTGGAGGATATTATATATATAGTAGAACTGGAGGATATTATATATATAGTAGAACTGGAGGATATTATATATATAGTAGAACTGGAGGATATTATATATATAGTAGAACTGGAGGATATTATATAGTAGAACTGGAGGATATTATATAGATAGTAGAACTGGAGGATATTATATATAGTAGAACTGGAGGATATTATATAGTAGAACTGGAGGATATTATATATATAGTAGAACTGAAGGATATTATATAGGAGAACTGGAGGATATTATATATATAGTAGAACTGAAGGATATTATATAGTAGAACTGGAGGATATTATATATATAGTAGAACTGGAGGATATTATATATAGTAGAACTGGAGGATATTATATAGTAGAACTGGAGGATATTATATATATAGTAGAACTGGAGGATATTATATATAGTAGACCTGGAGGATATTATATATATAGTAGAACTGGAGGATATTATATATATAGTAGAACTGGAGGATATTATATATATAGTAGAACTGGAGGATATTATATAGTAGAACTGGAGGATATTATATATATAGTAGAACTGGAGGATATTATATATAGTAGAACTGGAGGATATTATATATATAGTAGAACTGAAGGATATTATATAGTAGAACTGGAGGATATTATATATATAGTAGAACTGGAGGATATTATATATATAGTAGAACTGGAGGATATTATATATATAGTGGAACTGGAGGATATTATATATATAGTAGAACTGAAGGATATTATATAGTAGAACTGGAGGATATTATATATATAGTAGAACTGGAGGATATTATATATATAGTAGAACTGAAGGATATTATATATATAGTAGAACTGGAGGATATTATATATATAGTAGTAGAACTGGAGGATATTATATATATAGTAGAACTGGATATTATATATAGTAGAACTGGAGAACTGGAGGATATTATATAGTAGAACTGGAGGATATTATATATAGTAGAACTGGAGGATATTATATAGTAGAACTGGAGGATATTATATATATAGTAGAACTGGAGGATATTATATATATAGTAGAACTGGAGGATATTATATATATAGTAGAACTGGAGGATATTATATAGTAGAACTGGAGGATATTATATATATAGTAGAACTGGAGGATATTATATAGTAGAACTGGAGGATATTATATATAGTAGAACTGGAGGATATTATATATATAGTAGAACTGGAGGATATTATATAGTAGAACTGGAGGATATTATATATATAGTAGAACTGGAGGATATTATATATATAGTAGAACTGGAGGATATTATATATATAGTAGAACTGGAGGATATTATATAGTAGAACTGGAGGATATTATATATATAGTAGAACTGGAGGATATTATATATATAGTAGAACTGGAGGATATTATATATATAGTAGAACTGGAGGATATTATATATATAGTAGAACTGGAGGATATTATATAGTAGAACTGGAGGATATTATATATATAGTATTATAACTGGAGGATATTATATATATAGTAGAACTGGAGGATATTATATATATAGTAGAACTGGAGGATATTATATATATAGTAGAACTGGAGGATATATTATATAGTAGAACTGGAGGATATTATATATATAGTAGAACTGGAGGATATTATATATATAGTAGAACTGGAGGATATTATATAGTAGAACTGGAGGATATTATATATATAGTAGAACTGGAGGATATTATATATATAGTAGAACTGGAGGATATTATATATATAGTAGAACTGGAGGATATTATATAGTAGAACTGGAGGATATTATATATATAGTAGAACTGGAGGATATTATATATATAGTAGAACTGGAGGATATTATATATATAGTAGAACTGGAGGATATTATATATATAGTAGAACTGGAGGATATTATATATATAGTAGAACTGGAGGATATTATATAGTAGAACTGGAGGATATTATATATATAGTAGAACTGGAGGATATTATATATATAGTAGAAATGGAGGATATTATATATATAGTAGAACTGGAGGATATTATATATATAGTAGAACTGGAGGATATTATTATATAGTAGAACTGGAGGATATTATATATAGTAGAACTGGAGGAACTGGAGGATATATATAGTAGAACTAGGATATTATATATATAGAAACTGGAGGATATTATATATAGTAGAACTGGAGGATATTATATATAGTAGAACTGGAGGATATTATATAGTAGAACTGGAGGATATTATATATATAGTAGAACTGGAGGATATTATATATATAGTAGAACTGGAGGATATTATATATATAGTAGAACTGGAGGATATTATATATATAGTAGAACTGGAGGATATTATATAGTAGAACTGGAGGATATTATATATATAGAAACTGGAGGATATTATATATATAGTAGAACTGGAGGATATTATATAGTAGAACTGGAGGATATTATATATATAGTAGAACTGGAGGATATTATATATATAGTAGAACTGGAGGATATTATATATATAGTAGAACTGGAGGATATTATATATATAGTAGAACTGGAGGATATTATATATATAGTAGAACTGGAGGATATTATATATATAGTAGAACTGGAGGATATTATATATATAGTAGAACTGGAGGATATTATATATATAGTAGAACTAGAATATAGTAGAACTGGAGGATATTATATAGTAGAACTGGAGGATATTATATAGTAGAACTGGAGGATATTATATATAGTAACTGGAGGATATTATATATATAGTAGAACTGGAGGATATTATATAGTAGAACTGGAGGATATTATATATATAGTAGAACTGGAGGATATTATATATATAGTAGAACTGGAGGATATTATAGAACTGGAGGATATTATATATATAGTAGAACTGGAGGATATTATATATATAGTAGAACTGGAGGATATTATATATATAGTAGAACTGGAGGATATTATATATATAGTAGAACTGGAGGATATTATATATATAGTAGAACTGGAGGATATTATATATATAGTAGAACTGGAGGATATTATATATATAGTAGAACTGGAGGATATTATATATATAGTAGAACTGGAGGATATTATATATTAGTAGAACTGGAGGATATTATATATATAGTAGAACTGGAGGATATTATATATATAGTAGAACTGGAGGATATTATATATATAGTAGAACTGGAGGATATTATATATATAGTAGAACTGGAGGATATTATATAGTAGAACTGGAGGATATTATATATATAGTAGAACTGGAGGATATTATATATATAGTAGAACTGGAGGATATTATATAGTAGAACTGGAGGATATTATATATATAGTAGAACTGGAGGATATTATATATATAGTAGAACTGGAGGATATTATATAGTAGAACTGGAGGATATTATATATATAGTAGAACTGGAGGATATTATATATATAGTAGAACTGGAGGATATTATATATATAGTAGAACTGGAGGATATTATATATATAGTAGAACTGGAGGATATTATATATATAGTAGAACTGGAGGATATTATATATATAGTAGAACTGGAGGATATTATATAGTAGAACTGGAGGATATTATATAGTAGAACTGGAGGATATTATATAGTAGAACTGGAGGATATTATATATATAGTAGAACTGGAGGATATTATATATATAGTAGAACTGGAGGATATTATATATATAGTAGAACTGGAGGATATTATATATATAGTAGAACTGGAGGATATTATATATATAGTAGAACTGGAGGATATTATATATATAGTAGAACTGGAGGATATTATATATATAGTAGAACTGGAGGATATTATATATAGTAGAACTGGAGGATATTATATAGTAGAACTGGAGGATATTATATATATAGTAGAACTGGAGGATATTATATAGTAGAACTGGAGGATATTATATATATAGTAGAACTGGAGGATATTATATATATAGTAGAACTGGAGGATATTATATATATAGTAGAACTGGAGGATATTATATATATAGTAGAACTGGAGGATATTATATATATAGTAGAACTGGAGGATATTATATATATAGTAGAACTGGAGGATATTATATATATAGTAGAACTGGAGGATATTATATAGTAGAACTGGAGGATATTATATAGTAGAACTGGAGGATATTATATATATAGTAGAACTGGAGGATATTATATATATAGTAGAACTGGAGGATATTATATATATAGTAGAACTGGAGGATATTATATATATAGTAGAACTGGAGGATATTATATATAGTAGAACTGGAGGATATTATATATATAGTAGAACTGGAGGATATTATATATATAGTAGAACTGGAGGATATTATATAGTAGAACTGGAGGATATTATATATATAGTAGAACTGGAGGATATTATATATATAGTAGAACTGGAGGATATTATATATATATAGTAGAACTGGAGGATATTATATATATAGTAGAACTGGAGGATATTATATATATAGTAGAACTGGAGGATATTATATATAGTAGAACTGGAGGATATTATATATAGTAGAACTGGAGGATATTATATATGTAGTAGAACTGGAGGATATTATATATGTAGTAGAACTGGAGGATATTATATATAGTAGAACTGGAGGATATTATATATATAGTAGAACTGGAGGATATTATATAGTAGAACTGGAGGATATTATATATATAGTAGAACTGGAGGATATTATATAGTAGAACTGGAGGATATTATATATATAGTAGAACTGGAGGATATTATATATATAGTAGAACTGGAGGATATTATATAGTAGAACTGGAGGATATTATATAGTAGAACTGGAGGATATTATATATATAGTATTATATATATAACTGGAGGATATTATATATATAGTAGAACTGGAGGATATTATATAGTAGAACTGGAGGATATTATATATATAGTAGAACTGGAGGATATTATATATATAGTAGAACTGGAGGATATTATATATATAGTAGAACTGGAGGATATTATATATATAGTAGAACTGGAGGATATTATATATATAGTAGAACTGGAGGATATTATATATATAGTAGAACTGGAGGATATTATATATATAGTAGAACTGGAGGATATTATATATATAGTAGAACTGGAGGATATTATATATATAGTAGAACTGGAGGATATTATATAGTAGAACTGGAGGATATTATATATATAGTAGAACTGGAGGATATTATATATATAGTAGAACTGGAGGATATTATATATATATTATATAGAACTGGAGGATATTATATATATAGTAGAACTGGAGGATATTATATAGTAGAACTGGAGGATATTATATAGTAGAACTGGAGGATATTATATATATAGTAGAACTGGAGGATATTATATAGTAGAACTGGAGGATATTATATAGTAGAACTGGAGGATATTATATATATAGTAGAACTGGAGGATATTATATATATAGTAGAACTGGAGGATATTATATATATAGTAGAACTGGAGGATATTATATATATAGTAGAACTGGAGGATATTATATATATAGTAGAACTGGAGGATATTATATATATAGTAGAACTGGAGGATATTATATATATAGTAGAACTGGAGGATATTATATATAGAACTATATAGTAGAACTGGAGGATATTATATATATAGTAGAACTGGAGGATATTATATATATAGTAGAACTGGAGGATATTATATAGTAGAACTGGAGGATATTATATATATAGTAGAACTGGAGGATATTATATATAGTAGAACTGGAGGATATTATATATATATATAGTAGAACTGGAGGATATTATATTAGTAGAACTGGAGGATATTATATAGTAGAACTGGAGGATATTATATATATAGTAGAACTGGAGGATATTATATATATAGTAGAACTGGAGGATATTATATATATAGTAGAACTGGAGGATATTATATATATAGTAGAACTGGAGGATATTATATATATAGTAGAACTGGAGGATATTATATATATAGTAGAACTGGAGGATATTATATAGTAGAACTGGAGGATATTATATATATAGTAGAACTGGAGGATATTATATATATAGTAGAACTGGAGGATATTATATATATAGTAGAACTGGAGGATATTATATATATAGTAGAACTGGAGGATATTATATATGGAGGATATTATATAGTAGAACTGGAGGATATTATATATATAGTAGAACTGGAGGATATTATATATATAGTAGAACTGGAGGATATTATATATATAGTAGAACTGGAGGATATTATATATATAGTAGAACTGGAGGATATTATATATATAGTAGAACTGGAGGATATTATATATGTAGTAGAACTGGAGGATATTATATATATAGTAGAACTGGAGGATATTATATATATAGTAGAACTGGAGGATATTATATAGTAGAACTGGAGGATATTATATATATAGTAGAACTGGAGGATATTATATATAGTAGAACTGGAGGATATTATATATATAGTAGAACTGGAGGATATTATATATATAGTAGAACTGGAGGATATTATATATATAGTAGAACTGGAGGATATTATATATATAGTAGAACTGGAGGATATTATATATATAGTAGAACTGGAGGATATTATATATATAGTAGAACTGGAGGATATTATATATATAGTAGAACTGGAGGATATTATATATATAGTAGAACTGGAGGATATTATATATATAGTAGAACTGGAGGATATTATATATATAGTAGAACTGGAGGATATTATATATATAGTAGAACTGGAGGATATTATATATATAGTAGAACTGGAGGATATTATATATATAGTAGAACTAGAACTGGAGGATATTATATAGTAGAACTGGAGGATATTATATATATAGTAGAACTGGAGGATATTATATATGGAGTAGAAACTGGAGGATATTATATATATAGTAGAACTGGAGGATATTATATAGTAGAACTGGAGGATATTATATATATAGTAGAACTGGAGGATATTATATATATAGTAGAACTGGAGGATATTATATAGTAGAACTGGAGGATATTATATATATAGTAGAACTGGAGGATATTATATATATAGTAGAACTGGAGGATATTATATATATAGTAGAACTGGAGGATATTATATATAGTAGAACTGGAGGATATTATATAGTAGAACTGGAGGATATTATATAGTAGAACTGGAGGATATTATATAGTAGAACTGGAGGATATTATATATATAGTAGAACTGGAGGATATTATATATATAGTAGAACTGGAGGATATTATATAGTAGAACTGGAGGATATTATATAGTAGAACTGGAGGATATTGTAGAACTGGAGGATATTATATATATAGTAGAACTGGAGGATATTATATATATATAGTAGAACTGGAGGATATTATATATATAGTAGAACTGGAGGATATTATATATATAGTAGAACTGGAGGATATTATATATATAGAACTGGAGGATATTATATATATAGTAGAACTGGAGGATATTATATATATAGTAGAACTGGAGGATATTATATAGTAGAACTGGAGGATATTATATAGTAGAACTGGAGGATATTATATATATAGTAGAACTGGAGGATATTATATAGTAGAACTGGAGGATATTATATATATAGTAGAACTGGAGGATATTATATATATAGTAGAACTGGAGGATATTATATATATAGTAGAACTGGAGGATATTATATATATAGTAGAACTGGAGGATATTATATATATAGTAGAACTGGAGGATATTATATATATAGTAGAACTGGAGGATATTATATATATAGTAGAACTGGAGGATATTATATATATAGTAGAACTGGAGGATATTATATATATAGTAGAACTGGAGGATATTATATAGTAGAACTGGAGGATATTATATATATAGTAGAACTGGAGGATATTATATAGTAGAACTGGAGGATATTATATATATAGTAGAACTGGAGGATATTATATATATAGTAGAACTGGAGGATATTATATATATAGTAGAACTGGAGGATATTATATATATAGTAGAACTGGAGGATATTATATATATAGACTAGATATTATATATATAGTAGAACTGGAGGATATTATATATATAGTAGAACTGGAGGATATTATATATATAGTAGAACTGGAGGATATTATATATATAGTAGAACTGGAGGATATTATATATATAGTAGAACTGGAGGATATTATATATATAGTAGAACTGGAGGATATTATATATATAGTAGAACTGGAGGATATTATATATAGTAGAACTGGAGGATATTATATATATAGTAGAACTGGAGGATATTATATATATAGTAGAACTGGAGGATATTATATATATAGTAGAACTGGAGGATATTATATATATAGTAGAACTGGAGGATATTATATATATAGTAGAACTGGAGGATATTATATATATAGTAGAACTGGAGGATATTATATATATAGTAGAACTGGAGGATATTATATATATAGTAGAACTGGAGGATATTATATATATAGTAGAACTGGAGGATATTATATATATAGTAGAACTGGAGGATATTATATATATAGTAGAACTGGAGGATATTATATATATAGTAGAACTGGAGGATATTATATATATAGTAGAACTGGAGGATATTATATATATAGTAGAACTGGAGGATATTATATATATAGTAGAACTGGAGGATATTATATATATAGTAGAACTGGAGGATATTATATATATAGTAGAACTGGAGGATATTATATATATAGTAGAACTGGAGGATATTATATATATAGTAGAACTGGAGGATATTATATATATAGTAGAACTGGAGGATATTATATAGTAGAACTGGAGGATATTATATATATAGTAGAACTGGAGGATATTATATATATAGTAGAACTGGAGGATATTATATAGTAGAACTGGAGGATATTATATATATAGTAGAACTGGAGGATATTATATAGTAGAACTGTAGTAACTGGAGGATATTATATATATAGTAGAACTGGAGGATATTATATATGTAGTAGAACTGGAGGATATTATATATATAGTAGAACTGGAGGATATTATATATATAGTAGAACTGGAGGATATTATATATATAGTAGAACTGGAGGATATTATATATATAGTAGAACTGGAGGATATTATATATATAGTAGAACTGGAGGATATTATATATATAGTAGAACTGGAGGATATTATATATATAGTAGAACTGGAGGATATTATATAGTAGAACTGGAGGATATTATATATATATAGTAGAACTGGAGGATATTATATAGTAGAACTGGAGGATATTATATAGTAGAACTGGAGGATATTATATATATAGTAGAACTGGAGGATATTATATATATATAGTAGAACTGGAGGATATTATATAGTAGAACTGGAGGATATTATATAGTAGAACTGGAGGATATTATATATATAGTAGAACTGGAGGATATTATATAGTAGAACTGGAGGATATTATATATATAGTAGAACTGGAGGATATTATATAGTAGAACTGGAGGATATTATATATAGTAGAACTGGAGGATATTATATATATAGTAGAACTGGAGGATATTATATATATAGTAGAACTGGAGGATATTATATAGTAGAACTGGAGGATATTATATAGTAGAACTGGAGGATATTATATATATAGTAGAACTGGAGGATATTATATAGTAGAACTGGAGGATATACTGGAGGATATTATATATATAGTAGAACTGGAGGATATTATATATATAGTAGAACTGGAGGATATTATATATATAGTAGAACTGGAGGATATTATATATATAGTAGAACTGGAGGATATTATATATATAGTAGAACTGGAGGATATTATATATAGTAGAACTGGATATTATATAGTATAGTAGAACTGGAGGATATTATATAGAACTGGATAGTAGAACTGGAGGATATTATATATATAGTAGAACTGGAGGATATTATATATATAGTAGAACTGGAGGATATTATATATATAGTAGAACTGGAGGATATTATATATAGAACTGGAGGAACTGGAGGATATTATATATATAGTAGAACTGGAGGATATTATATATATAGTAGAACTGGAGGATATTATATATATAGTAGAACTGGAGGATATTATATATATAGTAGAACTGGAGGATATTATATATATAGTAGAACTGGAGGATATTATATATAGTAGAACTGGAGGATATTATATAGTAGAACTGGAGGATATTATATATATAGTAGAACTGGAGGATATTATATATATAGTAGAACTGGAGGATATTATATATATAGTAGAACTGGAGGATATTATATATATAGTAGAACTGGAGGATATTATATATATAGTAGAACTGGAGGATATTATATATATAGTAGAACTGGAGGATATTATATATATAGTAGAACTGGAGGATATTATATATATAGTAGAACTGGAGGATATTATATATATAGTAGAACTGGAGGATATTATAGGATATATATAGTAGAACTGGAGGATATTATATATATAGTAGAACTGGAGGATATTATATATATAGTAGAACTGGAGGATATTATATATATAGTAGAACTGGAGGATATTATATATATAGTAGAACTGGAGGATATTATATATATAGTAGAACTGGAGGATATTATATATATAGTAGAACTGGAGGATATTATATAGTAGAACTGGAGGATATTATATATATAGTAGAACTGGAGGATATTATATAGTAGAACTGGAGGATATTATATATATAGAACTGGAGATACTGGAGGATATTATATATATAGTAGAACTGGAGGATATTATATATATAGTAGAACTGGAGGATATTATATATATAGTAGAACTGGAGGATATTATATATATAGTAGAACTGGAGGATATTATATATATAGTAGAACTGGAGGATATTATATAGTAGAACTGGAGGATATTATATATATAGTAGAACTGGAGGATATTATATATATAGTAGAACTGGAGGATATTATTATATAGTAGAACTGGAGGATATTATATATATAGTAGAACTGGAGGATATTATATAGTAGAACTGGAGGATATTATATATATAGTAGAACTGGAGGATATTATATATAGTAGAACTGGAGGATATTATATATATAGTAGAACTGGAGGATATTATATATATAGTAGAACTGGAGGATATTATATATATAGTAGAACTGGAGGATATTATATATATAGTAGAACTGGAGGATATTATATATATAGTAGAACTGGAGGATATTATATATATAGTAGAACTGGAGGATATTATATATATAGTAGAACTGGAGGATATTATATATATAGTAGAACTGGAGGATATTATATATAGAACTAGTAGAACTGGAGGATATTATATATATAGTAGAACTGGAGGATATTATATATATAGTAGAACTGGAGGATATTATATATATAGTAGAACTGGAGGATATTATATATATAGTAGAACTGGAGGATATTATATATATAGTAGAACTGGAGGATATTATATAGTAGAACTGGAGGATATTATATATATAGTAGAACTGGAGGATATTATATATAGTAGAACTGGAGGATATTATATAGTAGAACTGGAGGATATTATATATATAGTAGAACTGGAGGATATTATATAGTAGAACTGGAGGATATTATATATATAGTAGAACTGGAGGATATTATATAGTAGAACTGGAGGATATTATATATATAGTAGAACTGGAGGATATTATATATATAGTAGAACTGGAGGATATTATATATATAGTAGAACTGGAGGATATTATATATAGTAGAACTGGAGGATATTATATATATAGTAGAACTGGAGGATATTATATATAGTAGAACTGGAGGATATTATATATATAGTAGAACTGGAGGATATTATATATATAGTAGAACTGGAGGATATTATATATATAGTAGAACTGGAGGATATTATATATATAGTAGAACTGGAGGATATTATATATATAGTAGAACTGGAGGATATTATATATATAGTAGAACTGGAGGATATTATATATATAGTAGAACTGGAGGATATTATATATATAGTAGAACTGGAGGATATTATATATATAGTAGAACTGGAGGATATTATATATATAGTAGAACTGGAGGATATTATATATATAGTAGAACTGGAGGATATTATATATAGTAGAACTGGAGGATATTATATATATAGTAGAACTGGAGGATATTATATATATAGTAGAACTGGAGGATATTATATATATAGTAGAACTGGAGGATATTATATAGTAGAACTGGAGGATATTATATAGTAGAACTGGAGGATATTATATAGTAGAACTGGAGGATATTATATATATAGTAGAACTGGAGGATATTATATATATAGTAGAACTGGAGGATATTATATATATAGTAGAACTGGAGGATATTATATATATAGTAGAACTGGAGGATATTATATAGTAGAACTGGAGGATATTATATATATAGTAGAACTGGAGGATATTATATATATAGTAGAACTGGAGGATATTATATATATAGTAGAACTGGAGGATATTATATATATAGTAGAACTGGAGGATATTATATATAGTAGAACTGGAGGATATTATATATATAGTAGAACTGGAGGATATTATATATATAGTAGAACTGGAGGATATTATATATATAGTAGAACTGGAGGATATTATATATATAGTAGAACTGGAGGATATTATATATATAGTAGAACTGGAGGATATTATATATATAGTAGAACTGGAGGATATTATATAGTAGAACTGGAGGATATTATATATATAGTAGAACTGGAGGATATTATATATATAGAAACTGGAGGATATTATATATATAGTAGAACTGGAGGATATTATATATATAGTATTATAGAGAACTGGAGGATATTATATATATAGTAGAACTGGAGGATATTATATATATAGTAGAACTGGAGGATATTATATATAGTAGAACTGGAGGATATTATATATATAGTAGAACTGGAGGATATTATATATATAGTAGAACTGGAGGATATTATATATATAGTAGAACTGGAGGATATTATATATAGTAGAACTGGAGGATATTATATATATAGTAGAACTGGAGGATATTATATATATAGTAGAACTGGAGGATATTATATATATAGTAGAACTGGAGGATATTATATATAGTAGAACTGGAGGATATTATATAGTAGAACTGGAGGATATTATATATATAGTAGAACTGGAGGATATTATATATATAGTAGAACTGGAGGATATTATATATATAGTAGAACTGGAGGATATTATATATATAGTAGAACTGGAGGATATTATATAGTAGAACTGGAGGATATTATATAGTAGAACTGGAGGATATTATATAGTAGAACTGGAGGATATTATATAGTAGAACTGGAGGATATTATATAGTAGAACTGGAGGATATTATATATATAGTAGAACTGGAGGATATTATATATATAGTAGAACTGGAGGATATTATATATATAGTAGAACTGGAGGATATTATATATATAGTAGAACTGGAGGATATTATATATAGTAGAACTGGAGGATATTATATATATAGTAGAACTGGAGGATATTATATAGTAGAACTGGAGGATATTATATATATAGTAGAACTGGAGGATATTATATAGTAGAACTGGAGGATATTATATATATAGTAGAACTGGAGGATATTATATATATAGTAGAACTGGAGGATATTATATATATATAGTAGAACTGGAGGATATTATATATATAGTAGAACTGGAGGATATTATATATATAGTAGAACTGGAGGATATTATATATATAGTAGAACTGGAGGATATTATATATATAGTAGAACTGGAGGATATTATATATATAGTAGAACTGGAGGATATTATATATATAGTAGAACTGGAGGATATTATATATATAGTAGAACTGGAGGATATTATATATATAGTAGAACTGGAGGATATTATATAGTAGAACTGGAGGATATTATATATATAGTAGAACTGGAGGATATTATATAGTAGAACTGGAGGATATTATATATATAGTAGAACTGGAGGATATTATATATATAGTAGAACTGGAGGATATTATATATATAGTAGAACTGGAGGATATTATATATATAGTAGAACTGGAGGATATTATATAGTAGAACTGGAGGATATTATATATATAGTAGAACTGGAGGATATTATATATATAGTAGAACTGGAGGATATTATATATATAGTAGAACTGGAGGATATTATATATATAGTAGAACTGGAGGATATTATATATATAGTAGAACTGGAGGATATTATATATATAGTAGAACTGGAGGATATTATATATATAGTAGAACTGGAGGATATTATATATATAGTAGAACTGGAGGATATTATATATATAGTAGAACTGGAGGATATTATATATAGAACTGGAGTAGAGACTGGAGGATATTATATAGTAGAACTGGAGGATATTATATATATAGTAGAACTGGAGGATATTATATAGTAGAACTGGAGGATATTATATATATAGTAGAACTGGAGGATATTATATATATAGTAGAACTGGAGGATATTATATATATAGTAGAACTGGAGGATATTATATATATAGTAGAACTGGAGGATATTATATAGTAGAACTGGAGGATATTATATATATAGTAGAACTGGAGGATATTATATATATAGTAGAACTGGAGGATATTATATATATAGTAGAACTGGAGGATATTATATATATAGTAGAACTGGAGGATATTATATATATAGTAGAACTGGAGGATATTATATATATAGTAGAACTGGAGGATATTATATATATAGTAGAACTGGAGGATATTATATATATAGTAGAACTGGAGGATATTATATAGTAGAACTGGAGGATATTATATATATAGTAGAACTGGAGGATATTATATATATAGTAGAACTGGAGGATATTATATATATAGTAGAACTGGAGGATATTATATATATAGTAGAACTGGAGGATATTATATATATAGTAGAACTGGAGGATATTATATAGTAGAACTGGAGGATATTATATATATAGTAGAACTGGAGGATATTATATATAGTAGAACTGGAGGATATTATATATATAGTAGAACTGGAGGATATTATATATATAGTAGAACTGGAGGATATTATATATATAGTAGAACTGGAGGATATTATATATATAGTAGAACTGGAGGATATTATATATATAGTAGAACTGGAGGATATTATATATATAGTAGAACTGGAGGATATTATATATATAGTAGAACTGGAGGATATTATATAGTAGAACTGGAGGATATTATATATAGTAGAACTGGAGGATATTATATAGTAGAACTGGAGGATATTATATATATAGTAGAACTGGAGGATATTATATATATAGTAGAACTGGAGGATATTATATATATAGTAGAACTGGAGGATATTATATATATAGTAGAACTGGAGGATATTATATATATAGTAGAACTGGAGGATATTATATATATAGTAGAACTGGAGGATATTATATATATAGTAGAACTGGAGGATATTATATATATAGTAGAACTGGAGGATATTATATAGTAGAACTGGAGGATATTATATATATAGTAGAACTGGAGGATATTATATAGTAGAACTGGAGGATATTATATATATAGTAGAACTGGAGGATATTATATAGTAGAACTGGAGGATATTATATATATAGTAGAACTGGAGGATATTATATATATAGTAGAACTGGAGGATATTATATATATAGTAGAACTGGAGGATATTATATATATAGTAGAACTGGAGGATATTATATATATAGTAGAACTGGAGGATATTATATATATAGTAGAACTGGAGGATATTATATATATAGTAGAACTGGAGGATATTATATATATAGTAGAACTGGAGGATATTATATATATAGTAGAACTGGAGGATATTATATATATAGTAGAACTGGAGGATATTATATATTATATATATAGAACTGGAGGATATTATATATATAGTAGAACTGGAGGATATTATATATATAGTAGAACTGGAGGATATTATATATAGTAGAACTGGAGGATATTATATATAGTAGAACTGGAGGATATTATATTATAGTAGAACTGGAGGATATTATATATAGTAGAACTGGAGGATATTATATATAGTAGAACTGGAGGATATTATATATATAGTAGAACTGGAGGATATTATATATATAGTAGAACTGGAGGATATTATATATATAGTAGAACTGGAGGATATTATATATATAGAACTGGAGGATATTATATAGTAGAACTGGAGGATATTATATAGTAGAACTGGAGGATATTATATATATAGTAGAACTGGAGGATATTATATATATAGTAGAACTGGAGGATATTATATATATAGTAGAACTGGAGGATATTATATATATAGTAGAACTGGAGGATATTATATATATAGTAGAACTGGAGGATATTATATAGTATAGTAGAACTGGAGGATATTATATATAGTAGAACTGGAGGATATTATATATATAGTAGAACTGGAGGATATTATATATATAGTAGAACTGGAGGATATTATATATATAGTAGAACTGGAGGATATTATATATATAGTAGAACTGGAGGATATTATATATATAGTAGAACTGGAGGATATTATATAGTAGAACTGGAGGATATTATATATATAGTAGAACTGGAGGATATTATATATATAGTAGAACTGGAGGATATTATATATATAGTAGAACTGGAGGATATTATATATATAGTAGAACTGGAGGATATTATATATATAGTAGAACTGGAGGATATTATATATATAGTAGAACTGGAGGATATTATATATATAGTAGAACTGGAGGATATTATATATATAGTAGAACTGGAGGATATTATATATATAGTAGAACTGGAGGATATTATATATAGTAGTAGAACTGGAGGATATATATATGGAGGATATTATATAGTAGAACTGGAGGATATTATATATATAGTAGAACTGGAGGATATTATATATATAGTAGAACTGGAGGATATTATATAGTAGAACTGGAGGATATTATATATATATAGTAGAAATGGAGGATATTATATATATAGTAGAACTGGAGGATATTATATATATAGTAGAACTGGAGGATATTATATATATAGTAGAACTGGAGGATATTATATATATAGTAGAACTGGAGGATATTATATATATATATAGAACTGGAGGATATTATATATATAGTAGAACTGGAGGATATTATATATAGTAGAACTGGAGGATATTATATATATAGTAGAACTGGAGGATATTATATATATAGTAGAACTGGAGGATATTATATAGTAGAACTGGAGGATATTATATATATAGTAGAACTGGAGGATATTATATATATAGTAGAACTGGAGGATATTATATAGTAGAACTGGATATTATATATATAGTAGAACTGGAGGATATTATATATATAGTAGAACTGGAGGATATTATATATATAGTAGAACTGGAGGATATTATATATATATAGTAGAACTGGAGGATATTATATATATAGTAGAACTGGAGGATATTATATATATAGTAGAACTGGAGGATATTATATATATAGTAGAACTGGAGGATATTATATATATAGTAGAACTGGAGGATATTATATATATAGTAGAACTGGAGGATATTATATATATAGTAGAACTGGAGGATATTATATAGTAGAACTGGAGGATATTATATATAGTAGAACTGGAGGATATTATATATATAGTAGAACTGGAGGATATTATATATATAGTAGAACTGGAGGATATTATATAGTAGAACTGGAGGATATTATATATATAGTAGAACTGGAGGATATTATATATAGTAGAACTGGAGGATATTATATATATAGTAGAACTGGAGGATATTATATATATAGTAGAACTGGAGGATATTATATATATAGTAGAACTGGAGGATATTATATATAGTAGAACTGGAGGATATTATATATATAGTAGAACTGGAGGATATTATATATATAGTAGAACTGGAGGATATTATATATAGTAAACTGGAGGATATTATATATATAGTAGAACTGGAGGATATATATATAGTAGAACTGGAGGATATATATAGTAGAACTGGAGGATATTATATATATAGTAGAACTGGAGGATATTATATATATAGTAGAACTGGAGGATATTATATATATAGTAGAACTGGAGGATATTATATATATAGTAGAACTGGAGGATATTATATATATAGTAGAACTGGAGGATATTATATATATAGAACTGGAGGATATTATATATATAGTAGAACTGGAGGATATTATATATATAGTAGAACTGGAGGATATTATATATATAGTAGAACTGGAGGATATTATATATATAGTAGAACTGGAGGATATTATATATATAGTAGAACTGGAGGATATTATATAGTAGAACTGGAGGATATTATATATATAGTAGAACTGGAGGATATTATATATAGTAGAACTGGAGGATATTATATATATAGTAGAACTGGAGGATATTATATATATAGTAGAACTGGAGGATATTATATATAGTAGAACTGGAGGATATTATATATATAGTAGAACTGGAGGATATTATATATAGTAGAACTGGAGGATATTATATATAGTAGAACTGGAGGATATTATATATATAGTAGAACTGGAGGATATTATATATAGTAGAACTGGAGGATATTATATATATAGTAGAACTGGAGGATATTATATATAGTAGAACTGGAGGATATTATATATATAGTAGAACTGGAGGATATTATATATAGTAGAACTGGAGGATATTATATAGTAGAACTGGAGGATATTATATATATAGTAGAACTGGAGGATATTATATATATAGTAGAACTGGAGGATATTATATATATAGTAGAACTGGAGGATATTATATAGTAGAACTGGAGGATATTATATATATAGTAGAACTGGAGGATATTATATATATAGTAGAACTGGAGGATATTATATAGTAGAACTGGAGGATATTATATATATAGTAGAACTGGAGGATATTATATATATAGTAGAACTGGAGGATATTATATATATAGTAGAACTGGAGGATATTATATATAGTAGAACTGGAGGATATTATATATATATAGTAGAACTGGAGGATATTATATATATAGTAGAACTGGAGGATATTATATATATAGTATTAACTGGAGGATATTATATATATAGTAGAACTGGAGGATATTATATATATAGTAGAACTGGAGGATATTATATATAGTAGAACTGGAGGATATTATATATATAGTAGAACTGGAGGATATTATATATATAGTAGAACTGGAGGATATTATATATATAGTAGAACTGGAGGATATTATATATAGTAGAACTGGAGGATATTATATATATAGTAGAACTGGAGGATATTATATATAGTAGAACTGGAGGATATTATATATATAGTAGAACTGGAGGATATTATATATATAGTAGAACTGGAGGATATTATATATAGTAGAACTGGAGGATATTATATAGTAGAACTGGAGGATATTATATATATAGTAGAACTGGAGGATATTATATATATAGTAGAACTGGAGGATATTATATATATAGTAGAACTGGAGGATATTATATATATAGTAGAACTGGAGGATATTATATAGTAGAACTGGAGGATATTATATATATAGTAGAACTGGAGGATATTATATATATAGTAGAACTGGAGGATATTATATAGTAGAACTGGAGGATATTATATATATAGTAGAACTGGAGGATATTATATAGTAGAACTGGAGGATATTATATATATAGTAGAACTGGAGGATATTATATATATAGTAGAACTGGAGGATATTATATATATAGTAGAACTGGAGGATATTATATATATAGTAGAACTGGAGGATATTATATATAGTAGAACTGGAGGATATTATATAGTAGAACTGGAGGATATTATATAGTAGAACTGGAGGATATTATATATATAGTAGAACTGGAGGATATTATATATAGTAGAACTGGAGGATATTATATATATAGTAGAACTGGAGGATATTATATATATAGTAGAACTGGAGGATATTATATATATAGTAGAACTGGAGGATATTATATAGTAGAACTGGAGGATATTATATATATAGTAGAACTGGAGGATATTATATAGTAGAACTGGAGGATATTATATATATAGTAGAACTGGAGGATATTATATATATAGTAGAACTGGAGGATATTATATAGTAGAACTGGAGGATATTATATATATAGTAGAACTGGAGGATATTATATAGTAGAACTGGAGGATATTATATATATAGTAGAACTGGAGGATATTATATAGTAGAACTGGAGGATATTATATATATAGTAGAACTGGAGGATATTATATATATAGTAGAACTGGAGGATATTATATATATAGTAGAACTGGAGGATATTATATATATAGTAGAACTGGAGGATATTATATAGTAGAACTGGAGGATATTATATATATAGTAGAACTGGAGGATATTATATAGTAGAACTGGAGGATATTATATATATAGTAGAACTGGAGGATATTATATATATAGTAGAACTGGAGGATATTATATATATAGTAGAACTGGAGGATATTATATAGTAGAACTGGAGGATATTATATATATAGTAGAACTGGAGGATATTATATAGTAGAACTGGAGGATATTATATATATAGTAGAACTGGAGGATATTATATATATAGTAGAACTGGAGGATATTATATATATAGTAGAACTGGAGGATATTATATATATAGTAGAACTGGAGGATATTATATAGTAGAACTGGAGGATATTATATAGTAGAACTGGAGGATATTATATATATAGTAGAACTGGAGGATATTATATATATAGTAGAACTGGAGGATATTATATATATAGTAGAACTGGAGGATATTATATAGTAGAACTGGAGGATATTATATATAGTAGAACTGGAGATATTATATATAGTAGAACTGGAGGATATTATATATAGTAGAACTGGAGGATATTATATATATAGTAGAACTGGAGGATATTATATATATAGTAGAACTGGAGGATATTATATATATAGTAGAACTGGAGGATATTATATATATAGTAGAACTGGAGGATATTATATATATAGTAGAACTGGAGGATATTATATATATAGTAGAACTGGAGGATATTATATATATAGTAGAATTATATATATAGTAGAACTGGAGGATATTATATATATAGTAGAACTGGAGGATATTATATATATAGTAGAACTGGAGGATATTATATATATAGTAGAACTGGAGGATATTATATATAGTAGAACTGGAGGATATTATATATATAGTAGAACTGGAGGATATTATATATATAGTAGAACTGGAGGATATTATATATATAGTAGAACTGGAGGATATTATATATATAGTAGAACTGGAGGATATTATATATATAGTAGAACTGGAGGATATTATATATATAGTAGAACTGGAGGATATTATATATAGTAGAACTGGAGGATATTATATTATATATATAGAACTGGAGGATATTATATATATAGTAGAACTGGAGGATATTATATATATATATAGTAGAACTGGAGGATATTATATATATAGTAGAACTGGAGGATATTATATATATAGTAGAACTGGAGGATATTATATATATAGTAGAACTGTAGAACTGGAGGATATTATATATATAGTAGAACTGGAGGATATTATATATATAGTAGAACTGGAGGATATTATATATATAGTAGAACTGGAGGATATTATATATATAGTAGAACTGGAGGATATTATATATATAGTAGAAC